>NC_035445.2:46159172-46459172 GCF_002127325.2 Helianthus annuus | reverse complement strand
CCAGCCACCAATTATACCGAATACTTAAGTTGATAACAAAAGTAATACTTACTATTCATAAGCTTAGCAAGTATTAAGTTCAGAGTTTAAAGTTTTAAGTTTCAAACAGTCATAAGTAGCGGAAGCATAAGTGCGGTAGTTTAAAACAAAGTTCATGATTCAAAATAAGGTAACACCCAACACAAGGGTGAACAGACACTACACGTTCCCAAGCTGCAAGCTCCTTCGTCACTGGTTACCTGCAAAGCATGCAGTAAGGGGTCAACAATAATGCTGAGTGAGTCCACTAGTTGTCCAGTTTTAATTACCAAAAACTTCGTTTCACCGGTTAATTTATCCGTTTATACATGCCCTGGGGAGCTACCCCAAAAGTTAGCGACTAAACTGTTTTTCCAATACCGAATACTAGGTAACCGTTGCGTATCCGCAGGATGCCCCGATGTCAATGTTCTATCATCATTGACGGATTTCTGAGTACATTAGTTCACGACCGTCCCAAACCAGGGCACGGTGTGAGGCTGGTAAACACCTAAATAGCGCTATCAACTAATAACCCGCTCGCCTAACCCGGCGACTAATCGGTATTTGTAGTAGGGACTTGAGTGATAGAGTTTCGTTTAGTGCCGTTAGTTGCAATCCGTATAAACAGTAATTAACCAAAAGGTTTCCCAATACCCGGGAAGGAAAAGTAAGTTTTGTTCCCAATAACTAGGGAAGGTATGTAAATGGTATCCCCTTTTTACCAGGGGATAGGATTGTTTAAGTCTCGTGTCCCAAACCACCGGAACGCATGCTTTTAAGTTGTGAACTCACCTTGGGTTGCTCGGTAGGTTTAGGTTACTTGTCAATCACGTTGGTCACCACGTCCTAACATGGTTACCGGTATAGGTCAGGTTTGGTGTACAAGCATTCACGTAAAACGCATACAGGTACGTAACATGCATACAAGTAAATAGTCATGGGGTTATTGGGCCGGCCCTAACAGTAACACAGTCAAACAGAACACAGCAACACATAGCCCATTTAACAGATAGCCCAAGTTAACACAGAATGGCCCAATAACCAAAATGGACAGCCCACTCGCAACCAGCTGGTCTCGAGTCGTAACCGTGGTCTCGAGTCATCATGCTGTGGTTGCGAGTCGCAACCGACGTAGTCTCGAGTCGCAATCACGTGGTTTCGACTTGTCATGCTTTGGTTGCGAGTCGCAACGGTGTGGTTTCGAGTCGGAATGCTGTCGTTGCGAGTCGTAATCTGTCACTTTCATGTACACGTGATGATGCAGATATGACAGTCCAAATTGTACCAAGAATTCAGGCCCATATTAGGAAACAACCAATAATATTTCACTAACACTTTGCCTAATCTGAATATTAGTAAGGATAGATCAAACTTTGCCATTTTTGCATCTTCAAACCATATTCAAACAAGTTCTTCCTATGTTCATAGTTTTCTAGGGTTTTCATGCCAACATAAACACATATTTATGAACCGAAAATCACCTATTTTGACAAGATCATGATGCTAATCAAGAAAACATACATTATATAGCCGAAAATCTTATGTTAAACATCATCATTCTTGCAAGAAACAAAGAAGCATAGTTTGGTTAGCCATACCCATTCTTAGACTACCATTTTCTAGTCATTTTAAACATGTCACAAGTATTCACACATAAATGGTTTTCACATATAGTTTACTTCACAAATCACCCTAGAATCATGCATAATGTTTCTAACCAAGCATTTTCTACTTCATATACACAACATAAGTCCTATGCACATAATGATGACTAACCGGTTGAGAAGGAGAAGAATGAGCCGAAATAAAGGAAGAAGCCGAGGAGATGAAGTGTCCGAATGAGTGATGATGAACTTGTCCGAGTTTCTTGTCCGGGATCCAAGCTTGAACCGAGAAGAGAAGGAGAGGATGGTTTGTTGTTTGAGGGTTTTCTTAGTTGAGAGAAAGTAAGGAGTGTGTGTGTATGTTTTAGTAGCAAATGAGGGAAATGAGGAGATGGTGGGGATTATATATACAAGGGGTGTTTTCGGGTTGGGCTTGGGGTTTCGGCCCAAACCGGTTACGGCCCAAGGGCCACTCGAAACCAAGAGGCCCACTCGCAACCGCCCGGTTGCGAGTCATGGTCTCGGGTCGTGGTTTCGGCTCTCATATAAATATATACATAATACATACATATCACACATATCATGCAAAAATCACGTTTCCATTTAATAGTATATATATACACACAAAATATTACAAGGTGATCGTATGGAAAAACCTCGAGTGTCACATTATCCCCAAGTTTTAAGAACTTTCGTCCCGAAAGTTGAAGCAGCCACTGCCAAGCTAGCGTGTTTCAACGGGGTGTCACATCATCCCCCCGTTAGTTTGGAATTTCGTCCCGAAATTCGGTTGTAGCTTCAGTGTTGGGGTTTTCGTTTGGGAATAACTGGGGATACTTAGACTTCATCTGGTCTTCCCGCTCCCAGGTAAACTCTGGGCCGCGCCGTGAGTTCCAACGAACTCGTACAAGGGGTATCTGGCTACGTTTGAGGGTTTTGATCTCTCGATCCGTGATCTCAATCGGTTCCTCAGTAAAGTGTAGCTGTTCGTCAATAGTGAGTTCCTTAAAAGGAATTACAAGTGTTTCATCCGACAAACACTTCTTCAGGTTAGATACGTGAAAAACGTTGTGCACTGCACTCAGCTCTGCAGGCAAGTTCAATCTATAAGCAACCTTACCGATTTTCTCGGTAATTTCGAATGGTCCAACATACCGTGGATTCAGTTTGCCTCGTTTACCAAAACGAACCACACCCTTCCAGGGTGAGACTTTAAGTAGAACCCGGTCCCCGACCTGGAATTCTAGTGGTTTCCTACGCTTGTCAGCGTAGCTTTTCTGACGGTCACGAGCTGCCGCCATGCGCTGTCTTATCTGGGAAATCTTTTCTGTTGTATCTACCACCAATTCTGGGCCTGTGAGTTGACTGTCACCTATTTCCGCCCAGCAAAGAGGTGATCGGCATTTACGACCGTACAATGCCTCAAAAGGTGCCGCCTGAATACTAGTGTGATAGCTGTTGTTGTAGGAGAATTCCACCAACGGTAGATGCTTCTCCCAATTCTTGCCAAAATCGATCACACATGCTCTAAGCATGTCTTCCAGGGTTTGGATGGTGCGTTCAGACTGCCCATCCGTTTGCGGGTGATAAGCGGTGCTCATGTCCAAACGTGAGCCAAAGGATTTGTGCATAACTTGCCACAACTCGGAAGTAAAACGAGCGTCTCGGTCGGAAATAATAGAAGTTGGCACCCCGTGCCTGGAGACTACTTCCTTCAAATAGATTTCTGCCAAGGTAGAAAACTTGTCTGTTTCCTTAATGGCCAGAAAGTGTGCAGACTTAGTCAAACGATCTACTATCACCCAGATAGTATCATTCCCGCGTTGAGATCTAGGTAGTCCTGTAACAAAATCCATGGAAATTTGCTCCCATTTCCACTTCGGGATTTCCGGTTGCTGTAGTAGGCCTGCTGGTTTCTGGTACTCGATCTTGACTCTTGCGCAGGTCAAACATTTGCCAACGTAGGCTGCTATGTGGGCCTTCATGCCAGGCCACCAGTAAGTGGTTCTTAAGTCGTGGTACATCTTATCTGCACCCGGATGTACTGAATAACGGGACTTATGGGCTTCGGCCATCACAAGTTCTCGTAGATCTCCGTAAAGTGGGACCCAAATGCGCCCTGCCACATAGTAGGCGCCGTCTTCTTTCTGCTCTAGTTGTTGTCTCGATCCTCGCAGGGACTCAGCCCTGATGTTTTCCGGTTTCAGAGCTTCAACCTGAGCATTTCGAATCTGTGTAGGGAGACTAGACTGGATGGTAAGTTGCAATGCTCGCACGCGCTTTGGTACAGTGTCTTTCCGGCTGAGGGCGTCTGCCACAACATTGGCCTTGCCCGGATGGTACTTGATGGCGCATTCGTAATCATTCAGAAGTTCGACCCATCGACGTTGTCGCATGTTTAATTCCTTCTGCTTAAAGATATGCTCGAGACTCCTGTGATCGGTGTAAATGGTGCACTTGGTACCGTACAGGTAATGTCTCCATATCTTAAGCGCAAATATCACCGCTCCCAGTTCCAAGTCGTGTGTTGTGTAGTTCCTTTCATGTGTCTTAAGTTGTCGAGAGGCGTAAGCAATAACTTTCTCGCGTTGCATCAACACGCAACCGAGCCCATGAATAGACGCATCGCAGTAGACCACAAAGTCGTCCGTTCCTTCAGGTAACGAGAGAATAGGAGCACTGCAGAGGTTATCCTTAAGCCTCTGAAAAGCAGATTCCTGCGCTTCATTCCACTTGTAGGTGACGCCTTTCTGAGTGAGTGTAGTGAGGGGTTGAGCAATCTTTGAGAATCCTTGAATGAATCTGCGGTAGTAACCTGCCAATCCCAAGAATTGGCGAACTTCAGTCGGAGTCTTAGGGGTAGGCCAATTCTTTATAGAGTCGATCTTAGCTGGGTCGACGTGGATTCCCTCCTTGTTAACCACGTGCCCAAGGAAATGGACTTCTCGAAGCCAGAAGTCGCATTTCGAGAACTTGGCATACAGTTGCTCGTTGCGAAGGAGTTCGAGGATAAGGCGTAGGTGCTGTTCATGCTCTTCCTGACTTTTCGAGTAGATCAAGATGTCGTCTATAAATACGATCACAAATTTGTCGAGGTAGGGTTTGCATACCCGGTTCATGAGATCCATGAACACTGCAGGGGCGTTGGTCATTCCGAAGGGCATAACGAGGAATTCATAATGACCATAGCGAGTTCTGAATGCAGTCTTGGAAATATCTTCATTACGGACCCTTAACTGATGGTAGCCTGATCGCAGGTCAATCTTAGAGTAGTAGCTTGATCCTTGCAATTGGTCAAACAAATCGTCGATTCGCGGGAGAGGGTAACGATTCTTGATGGTAACCTTGTTCAACTCACGATAGTCAATACACATTCGGAACGTGCCATCCTTCTTCTTAACAAAGAGTACTGGTGCTCCCCAGGGTGATGAACTAGGACGGATAAACCCTTTATCCAATAGTTCCTGTAGTTGTGTCGAGAGTTCCTTCAATTCTGCGGGGGCTAGTCGATAAGGCGCACGAGCTATAGGCACTGCTCCGGGAGCTAGCTCGATTTGGAATTCGACCTGACGATGGGGAGGGAGTCCAGGTAATTCCTCAGGAAATACCTCAGGGTAGTCACGCACTACTGGAAAGTCTTCAATCCTCTTTTCCTTTTCCTGCGTGTTGGTAACAAGTGCTAAGATAGCGGTGTGCCCTTTTCGTAAACACTTCTGGGCTTTCAAGAAAGAAATAACGCCGGAGATTTCTCCACTTTTGCCACCTTGTACAATGAGGGGTTTGCCAGAACGGCGAGGAATACGAACTGCTTTCTCTTGACAGAGGATCTCAGCGCGTTGCTTGGATAACCAATCCATACCAATAACGACGTCGAAGCTTCCGAGAGTAACAGGGAAAAGGTCGATACTAAATGTCTGTCCAGACAACTCTAGTTTGCAGCCTTCGACAACATGTGAGGCCTCGATGTTTCTACCATTAGCTAACTCGACGACGTGAGGGGAACTTAGTAACGAAAGCGGACGCTTAAGCTTCTTACTAATACGTAGGGATACATAGCTAGCATCGGCACCAGAATCAAATAACACAGAAACATAACGATCATCGAGTAGGAACTTACCCGTCACAACATTGGGGTCATTCCTTGCTTCTCCAGCTCCAATCACAAAAGCTCTTCCTCTAGCACCATTCCCAGCATTGTTGTTCTGATTGTTGTTCCCAGCTCCCTGATTATTGTTGCGGTTCTGATTCAGTTCAGGGCAATCCTTCTTAAAGTGCCCCTCAGCTCCACACTTAAAACATGCCCGGTTGTTTCCCTGCTGCTGTTGCTGTTGGGGTTGTTGCTGATTCTGTCTTGCTGGGAACTGACTTCGACAATCCTTGGCGTCGTGCCCCATCTTGTGGCATCGCTGACACTGGCCCTTGTTACATGCCCCATTGTGGTGCTTGTTACACTTGTTGCACTTAGGGTAGCTTCCCCGGTAGCCACCCTGTTGCTGGGTGCCTTTGTTGTTTTCGGTTTTCCTTTGTTGTGCTGGGGCCTGAGTGGGGTTAGCATCCTTGCTTTGACTTCCTTCCCACTTACGCTTGCTGTCACTAGAAGTTCCGACAGTAGCACTGACCCTTTTGGGCAACCTGCCCTCTTCCACGGCCTGATCAGTAAGTTTGTGAGCAAGTCGAACGATCGGCTGAATGGTAGCGTGGTTGGCTGAAGTGACATGGCTTCGAATCTCTGGAGCCAAACCCTTGATGTACAGTTCGATCCTTCGATACATAGGTCGAGACATGTTTGGGCAAAGAGCAGCATAGTCATTTGACAGCTTGGTGTATGTTTCAATTTCCGACCCAACCATCTTGAGTTCATAGTACTCATTCTCAAGCTTGTGGATGTCATCCCGATGACAGTATTCATCCTTAATCATATCCTTGAAATCCTCCCATGCCGTAGCATTTGCAGTTTCCAATCCAAACATCTGAATTTGCGCCTTCCACCATGAAAGCGCGCTTCCCTCGAGCGTAGCAGTAGCAAATTTCACCCAATTTGCAGGGGGACACTCGCAAACAGCAAAGACAGCTTCAATTTTCTCGATCCAATGCAGAAGACCTATGGCACCCTCAGTGCCGTTGAAAGGGAGAGGCTTGCAATCCATGAAAGTTTTGAAAGTACACACTGGTGGTTGCGCAGGTGCATGCTGACCTGTTCGTGAGAAGCGAAGCGTATAGGTTTAGAGGCGAAAAGTCGATGTGGCGGTAGGATCCATACATCCTAAAACAACGAGCTTACCTATAGGGTGAGCTGCAAAAGCCGCAGCCACTGTGTTGAGCAGGTTAGTGAACTGAGCCTGCGTCATGTTAATGTTTCCTCTTCCGCGTCCACTCATTGTCTTCATAACCAGAAAACACAGTATGAGTGTGATGTCGTAGTGTAGCGAGAATGAGATAGAAGAGAGAGGTGTATCTATCTAATTTAGGCACACTAGTACGTATAGCATGACAGGATACATAAAGTAAGCAACAAGTAAACACTGGTCCGAGCTATGAGGTCAAATGTGTCGAGCCTTGCACTTGGAGTGTAGTGTCGTCGCGAGTCACGGGTTATAGTCTGGTTTTCTCCAAAAAGATTTTTCCCTTTTTAAAACCAAGTTCACTATAACCAATGGCTCTGATACCAATCTGTCACACCCCCAAAATCCACCTGCGGATAACACCCGCTTCAGGGGCGTGACTGACCAGGATCCAGCCACCAATTATACCGAATACTTAAGTTGATAACAAAAGTAATACTTACTATTCATAAGCTTAGCAAGTATTAAGTTCAGAGTTTAAAGTTTTAAGTTTCAAACAGTCATAAGTAGCGGAAGCATAAGTGCGGTAGTTTAAAACAAAGTTCATGATTCAAAATAAGGTAACACCCAACACAAGGGTGAACAGACACTACACGTTCCCAAGCTGCAAGCTCCTTCGTCACTGGTTACCTGCAAAGCATGCAGTAAGGGGTCAACAATAATGCTGAGTGAGTCCACTAGTTGTCCAGTTTTAATTACCAAAAACTTCGTTTCACCGGTTAATTTATCCGTTTATACATGCCCTGGGGAGCTACCCCAAAAGTTAGCGACTAAACTGTTTTTCCAATACCGAATACTAGGTAACCGTTGCGTATCCGCAGGATGCCCCGATGTCAATGTTCTATCATCATTGACGGATTTCTGAGTACATTAGTTCACGACCGTCCCAAACCAGGGCACGGTGTGAGGCTGGTAAACACCTAAATAGCGCTATCAACTAATAACCCGCTCGCCTAACCCGGCGACTAATCGGTATTTGTAGTAGGGACTTGAGTGATAGAGTTTCGTTTAGTGGCGTTAGTTGCAATCCGTATAAACAGTAATTAACCAAAAGGTTTCCCAATACCCGGGAAGGAAAAGTAAGTTTTGTTCCCAATAACTAGGGAAGGTATGTAAATGGTATCCCCTTTTTACCAGGGGATAGGATTGTTTAAGTCTCGTGTCCCAAACCACCGGAACGCATGCTTTTAAGTTGTGAACTCACCTTGGGTTGCTCGGTAGGTTTAGGTTACTTGTCAATCACGTTGGTCACCACGTCCTAACATGGTTACCGGTATAGGTCAGGTTTGGTGTACAAGCATTCACGTAAAACGCATACAGGTACGTAACATGCATACAAGTAAATAGTCATGGGGTTATTGGGCCGGCCCTAACAGTAACACAGTCAAACAGAACACAGCAACACATAGCCCATTTAACAGATAGCCCAAGTTAACACAGAATGGCCCAATAACCAAAATGGACAGCCCACTCGCAACCAGCTGGTCTCGAGTCGCAACCAGGTGGTTTCGGCTTGTCACGCTGTGGTTGCGAGTCGTAACCGTGGTCTCGAGTCATCATGCTGTGGTTGCGAGTCGCAACCGACGTAGTCTCGAGTCGCAATCACGTGGTTTCGACTTGTCATGCTTTGGTTGCGAGTCGCAACGGTGTGGTTTCGAGTCGGAATGCTGTCGTTGCGAGTCGTAATCTGTCACTTTCATGTACACGTGATGATGCAGATATGACAGTCCAAATTGTACCAAGAATTCAGGCCCATATTAGGAAACAACCAATAATATTTCACTAACACTTTGCCTAATCTGAATATTAGTAAGGATAGATCAAACTTTGCCATTTTTGCATCTTCAAACCATATTCAAACAAGTTCTTCCTATGTTCATAGTTTTCTAGGGTTTTCATGCCAACATAAACACATATTTATGAACCGAAAATCACCTATTTTGACAAGATCATGATGCTAATCAAGAAAACATACATTATATAGCCGAAAATCTTATGTTAAACATCATCATTCTTGCAAGAAACAAAGAAGCATAGTTTGGTTAGCCATACCCATTCTTAGACTACCATTTTCTAGTCATTTTAAACATGTCACAAGTATTCACACATAAATGGTTTTCACATATAGTTTACTTCACAAATCACCCTAGAATCATGCATAATGTTTCTAACCAAGCATTTTCTACTTCATATACACAACATAAGTCCTATGCACATAATGATGACTAACCGGTTGAGAAGGAGAAGAATGAGCCGAAATAAAGGAAGAAGCCGAGGAGATGAAGTGTCCGAATGAGTGATGATGAACTTGTCCGAGTTTCTTGTCCGGGATCCAAGCTTGAACCGAGAAGAGAAGGAGAGGATGGTTTGTTGTTTGAGGGTTTTCTTAGTTGAGAGAAAGTAAGGAGTGTGTGTGTATGTTTTAGTAGCAAATGAGGGAAATGAGGAGATGGTGGGGATTATATATACAAGGGGTGTTTTCGGGTTGGGCTTGGGGTTTCGGCCCAAACCGGTTACGGCCCAAGGGCCACTCGAAACCAAGAGGCCCACTCGCAACCGCCCGGTTGCGAGTCATGGTCTCGGGTCGTGGTTTCGGCTCTCATATAAATATATACATAATACATACATATCACACATATCATGCAAAAATCACGTTTCCATTTAATAGTATATATATACACACAAAATATTACAAGGTGATCGTATGGAAAAACCTCGAGTGTCACACTATCCACATTTAAACATGAAACTATATGATGCTTGTTAATCTCGTATGATATGTAAACTTTTGTGTCAATATATGCTCATTAACTTTGCTAGCCTACCTTAACAATTATAGCGCTATAGGAGTAATGCACCGCCCATTAGTCTCGGGGTATTGTTAAGTCAAACATGTTAACCTCCCATTAGTCTCAGGGAAAGGCAATTTGCGTTGTAAACTCGGGTTTGAACATATAGTTACACCGTTTCAGCATATTAGTAACTTGTATCTATGTTATTCATGCTGGATATGAGCTCGTGAAACCTTTTATCCTATATTATGCTATGTATCAAACTTGTATACTCGCCAACTTTTTGTTGATCATGTTTTAATACATGTTGCAGGTTGATAGACGAGATGATGCTAGTGAAGAAACAAGATTTAGGTGGACTTAGAAACACACCAAGAATAAACGTTTATTTAATGTTATATTTCGAAACAATTTGTTTATGTGTGAATCTTGTATGACATTTTTAGCATTGCTATGAAATTTAATTTAAAATATATTGTCACATAGTGTTATGACACTTTAAGCGATTTGTTCATCTCATCCCTATGTGTAACGCCTTGCATCCCTAAACTTTAGGATTTTGGCAAATTTAGTCCCTGAACCTTGTCTACTGTCAGTTTTAGTCCTTAATCTATGTAATATTGATACTTTTAATACTTGTGAAACTTTGTGAGTCTTTATGATGCTAGAATCTTGATTCTTGATACTTAAACTATGATTCTTGACACTTAACTCTAGATTCTTGATACTTGATATTTGGAAACTATGATTCTATGAGACATGATTCTATGATTCTTGACTCTTTACTCTTGATTCTTAATACCTACTTGGTGCTTGAATCTTGAGACTCGTGAAGCTTGATTCTTGGTTGAACGAGAGACTGGAGTCTTGTCACTAGCGAAATCTATTAAACTTGGAAACTTTTGGTGTTTATGATGTAATCTAGTTATGTGATACTTTTACCATCTAATACGCAACACAAGGCTTAAGCTAACTCGCAAACGAATCAAAGACGGGAACGCGGAAAGGATAGGATTGACCAAGTGGCGATCCGATCGGATGACCATCCGATCGGATAGCCATCCGATCGGATAGCCACCCGATCGGATGGCCACCTGATCGGATGGCCACTCGTTCGACCCGCCACCCGATCCGCTGCACACCACCCTAGTCTCTCTCCCACACTATAAATAGGCCTGTCACATCAGTCCTTCACTGATGTGACAGCCTCACTGGACTCAGACGCACACACACCACTTTTCTTTGATTTCTCGGTGATTCCGGTACGTTTTACACTAGATTGTTGTACTTTCTTGATCTACACCTCATTCTCTACGTGATTCTCCTTTGAAATCACACTTTTCACCATGAAATCTCTTAGATCTGAGTTCTTGAGGATGATGTCATCATGGTGGTTGTACAAACTACTATATGATGTCATTCCTGGTAAGATCTAGCTTAGATCTGAGGAATTCCATGTGTTTTTTTTCGCCAAATCTAAGCTAGATCTAGGATTTTTCATAATAAAACTTAAAGTTATCTTCATCCTTCTTCAACTTTTCACTTTAAACGGTGAAATCCGGGTCTAAACGGGCTATAGACTTGATGGATAGTCTGGAGTTGGTTTGGAAACGGATTGTTGCCAGAAAAGACGACCATAGTATGAATTCCGACATAAACTCGTTATGAACAGACGATTGACCGGACATGGGTGATTCCCATCCGATCAGGACGACTGTATAATGGTGAGTTTACACTGTCTCAGTACGTACCGTGCCGTCATCGTTAACCCAGAAACTTAGAAACTTTACGAAACTATAAATGAGACAAGGACTACTCGATCGAGTGGCAATCCGATCGGATAGCCATCCGATTGAACAACCATCCGATCAAAGCAACTAAGGCACCTAACAACAACTACACTTGAATCGAGTGGAAATCCGATCGGATAGCCATCCGATCGGACAGCCATCCGTTCCCTCACACATTGTCACCTCAATCGACTGGCATCCCGATCGGATGGCCATCCGATCGGACAGCCACCCGATCAAGACATCCAGTGACTAATCCGACACTTTGCGCAATCTCGTTATTCTGCCCGACTCTTATCTGTTGTAATCTAATCAGGAAAGAGCTCCCTTTGATCCAATAACGGTCTTAAGTGTTAAGCAATCACTGTGAGTATACTCGATCCCCTTTTGTTTTAAACTTTGGGATGTAACATGTATCTATTAAACTTATGATACTTGAAGCTTTTGAAATCTAAACTCTATCCTATGTGTATGTGAAACTTGTGATTCTTGATTCTTTGTGCTATGTGACGTTTAATCCAGAATGTATAGTTCCGCCTTAACAATAGTAGCGCTATAGGAGATGCACCTCCCCATTATTCTCGGGGGTATTGTTAGGAGGATTCTAGTTTACCTTGAGTCTTGGGTAAACACTAAAGCATCGGGACACTTGGGCTATCACTGGTTGGACTGCGACACTAGCACGGCTGAAACTATTTTATCTACTTACATCATGAATATGAGTTGTTTTAATCTATTATTCTTTATACTCAAACTTGTATACTCGCCGGTACATTTTGTACTGACTTTATTTTAATACATGTTGCAGGCTGACAGGATGCTAGGATTCTTGAAACAAGCTAGGATGCTGCTTAGAAACACATCTTAGTTAATCTAGAATCGGTGGAAACAATTCGAACAATATTTGTTATGTTTTGTACTTTGATATTTTGTGGTTGATGCTTTTAGACTATTTGATATGAAAATTGATATTGGAAACGTCTAGTGTTATGGAATCTCATGAGCAATCTGAACGCTTAGTGCTCGCACCCCGATGTTTCCGCCATCAGTTGGGGTGTGATAGATTGGTATCAGAGCGATAACTATAGGGAATTAGGATAAGTAGGAATACTTGCCCTAGTCTATAGTTTTAGGAATCTTGATTCTTATTTGTTGTTTAAGCATTATGCATTCTACCGTATATGCCTTTCCTAAGGCTGATACAATATACACTTGGATGCTTTGAAAACACTGTTACTAAGTGTTTGTAATTTGCACGAAATTGCCCTCAAGTCAGGAGTGACATCCAAACCTTGAAGGAAAATTTCCTTATTATATTCTAGTAGGTCTTATCTATTGATTAGCACCAACGCTATTAGGGCACAATGTTGTCAAGTTAGAGGTGAAACTCATACCTTGATAACTAGTCCCACTCTTGATTTTTATGTCTCGCCAAAGTCTCGAAATCCCAATCAATTAGGGACGTGAAATGACTAAAAGGACGAATATCATAGGCCTAAGATCGATGACGTATTTGTCTAAGTAAGTCAAGACACGTCGCCTAAATTCGAAAGGGGTTCGAATCACTTTGGTTAGTCACCGTTCCTCTACCCGGAACAATCCTATGTTTTATGAGCCTATCTTTAATGTGACCTCGATTTTATGTATGCGGTTTCAAACTTGATTCTTCGTTCATTTTGGGATACTTTTTACACAAATCACACTTACGTCCACAACCTAAAACACTAATGCTAATCTCAGAATCAAACTAAATTTATGAGGCTTTGTTCATTGAGTAATCTATGCTGGAATCTTGATCGACTTTGATGCTATATAAATCTATCTAATAAATCTATAAGTTGCTGTGGTTGTGAAACACTAAATGTAACATGGCATGGAATAGGAGACAGAAGTGACGTGTCTGAAACATGGTGGATACGCCGCTGGTACTTCCTATATATAAGTGTTTCCGGCATGTTGCCAACTTTCGTACCAAGTGCCATGCGCAACTTATGTTTGCAGACCGATGATGAGGATGTTGAAATCTAAGCTGTGGGAAACTACTTGTGTAATCTATGTGTAATTTAAGTATACTCTAGCATAATCTTTATGAATCTATTGAGTTAATCTATGTGAATCTAACGAGCTAATCTATGCGAATCTATGTAATTCTATGTGAGCCTATGTGAATCTACCGAAATCTATTGGAATCAATGTGAATCTATTGGGATCTATTTGGATTAGTCTATGTGAATCTATTAAGCTAATCTACGTGTGTATAATGATGATGAGTGTGTTTGGAGTTGCAACACATAACATGACGCCGAGTATGAGGCAGAGACGATGTGCCTGAAACGTGGTGGATACGCCGCTGGTACTTCCTATATATAAGCGTTTCTGGCATGTTGACCAAACTTCTTACGACGTGCCATGTGAAGGTCGTGCATTTTGCGGTGTCGAATCTATTTTTGAATCTTGATTCTTTAATCTATCGTGTGTGAACCTATACTATGAGACTTCGTGACCTAGACTTATACGATCCTCATGTTGGATCTTTTAGATGTCTTCTCAGAGACTTTCAAACAATCTCAAGAAATCCAGAGAGAAGTCTCAGAAGAAGATGATGTCTTTCATGGCCGACCAGATTGCTCGAGTCGTGCCAAAGATTGTCTCTGAGATCCAAGGGTCAAACACTCCTCCATCCTCTGTAGACTCTAAAGCGGAAAAGCCGACTTCTGCAAAGTTCAATTACAAACATTTCCTCTCGTGCAACCCTAAGCCTTTCACGGGCAGTGATGGGGTGACTGCTATGCTCGAATGGTTTGATAGCATTGAAGTTACCTTCATTAATAGCGAGTGCCCAGATCATTTGAAAACTAGGAGTGTAACCAGAATGTTTCAGGGTAGAGCGTTGGAGTGGTGATCAAATGAGAGAAACATTCGTTCGAACGAAGAAGCCTATGCTCTTCCATGGGTTGAGGTGCGAGAACTAATGATGCTTGAGTTCTGCCCTCCTCATGAACAGTTGAAGCTCGAAGAAGAGTTTTGGCACTTGAAGCAGATGGGTGATGATAACCTGGCCTATACTACCCGATTTAAGCAAGTGAGTCTTATCGTTCCTCACTTGGTTTCGGCTCCTAAGCGCATGATAACCAAGTACATCAATGGGTTGCCTCCTGCTATGCGTGATTCTATTGAAGCAGCTCAACTGGAAACTATTGAAGAAGTCTATCGTTTGGCTGCTAGTTTGAACAACAACCGTGTGCATGATAAGCAGTTTGCTACTCCTGCCCCTTCAAAGTCTGCAAATCAAGTTACCTAGCAGCCAAGTGGCAGCAAGAACAAGAAAAGGAAATCTTAGGGTTCAGGATGCAATGCTATTGTTCCTGCTGCAAATCCTGCTGCTAAACCTACTCCTACTACTGCTACTGCTAACCCGACTGCTCCTGAAGCTAAGAAACAGTACACTGGTCCTCATCCAAAGTGTACTACTTGCAACTTTCATCATCCTGCTGCTTCTGCATGTCGTTTGTGTACCAAATGTAACCGTTATGGTCACACGACTCCTTATTGTCACCAAGCTAACCCTGCACAACCAGCTCAGCAAGCCCCAGCTCAGGCAGCTTTACCAACTCTTCCAGCTCCTCCACAGAACCCAGGACCAGTCAATGCCGTTAGTAAATGCTTTCAGTGTGAAGATACTACTCATAGTACGGATTCCGACATAAAATCGTTATGAACATAGTACGGATTGTTGCCAGAAAAGACGACCATAGTACGGATTCCGACATAAACTCGTTATGAACAGACGACTGACCGGACAGGGGTGATTCCCATCTGATCAGGACGACTGTATAATGGTGAGTTTACCACTGTCTCAGTACGTACCGTGCCATCATCGTTAACCCAGAAACTTAGAAACTTTATGAAACTTTAAACGAGACAAGGACCACTCGATCGAGTGGCAATCCGATCGGATAGCCATCTGATCGAACAACCACTCGATCAGGTGACACTTGTCTCGCAACCTTAGAAACTTTTTCAGAAACTTGAAACCTTAGAACCTTTGATCGAATGGCAATCCGATCGGATAGCCATCCGATCGAACAACCATCCGATCAAAGCAACTAAGGCACCTAACACAAACTACACTTGAATCGAGTGGCAATCCGATCGGATAGCCATCCAACTGGACAGCCATCCGTTCCCTCACACATTGTCTCCTCAATCGACTGGCAACCCGATCGGATGGCTATCCGATCAGACAGCCACCCTATCCAGACATCCAGTGACTAATCCGACACTTTGCGCAATCTCGTTATTCTGCCCGACTCTTATCAGTTGTAATCTAATAAGGAAAGAGCTCCCTTTGATCCAATAACGGTCTTAAGTGTTAAGCAATCACTGTGAGTATACTCGATCCCTTTTTGTTTTAAACTTTGGGATGTAACATGTATTCTATTAAACTTATGATACTTGATGCTTTTGAAATCTAAACTCTATCCTATGTGTATGTGAAACTTGTGATTCTTGATTCTTGATTCTTTGTGCTATGTGACGTTTAACCCAGAGTGTGTAGTTCTTGCTTAACAATAGTTGCGCTATAGGAGATGCACCTCCCCATTATTCTCGAGGGTATTGTTAGGAGGATTCTAGTTTACCTTGAGTCTTGGGTAAACACTAAAGCATCGGGACACTTGGGCTATCACTGGTTGGATTTCGACACTAGCACGGCTGAAACTATTTTATCTACATCAAGGATATGAGTTGTTTTAATCTATTATTCTATATACTCAAACTTGTATACTCGCCGGTACATTTTATACTGACTTTATTTTAATACATGTTGCAGGCTGTCAGGATGCTAGGATTCTTGAAACAAGCTAGGATGCTGCTTAGAAACACATCTTAGTTAATCTAGATTCGGTGGGAACAATTCGAACAATATTTGTTATGTTTTGTACTTTGATATTTTGTGGTTCATGCTTTTAGAGTATTTGATATGAAAATTGATTAATATCTATTGGAAACGTCTAGTGTTATGGAATCTCATGAGCAATCTGAACACTTAGTGCTCGCACCCTGATGTTTCCGCCATCGGTTGGGGTGTGACAGATTGGTATCGGAGCCATAACTATAGGGAATTAGGAAAAGTAGGAATGCTTTTACCTAGTCTATAGTTTAGGAATTTTATTCTTATTTGTTGTTTAAAGTTACTTGCATTCTACCTTATTTGCTTCTTATCTATTCTCTTTTGGTCTTTTAAGCATACACGCCTTTCCTAAGGCTAACACAATACACTTTTGAAGACTTGAAGACACTCGAATACAAACGAGACGACTTTACCAAAATAGGCGTGAAACCCACAATTTGGTAAACGACTCTCATTCCTCTTAATTCTATTTTGCACGAAATTACACCATTAAGTTAGGAGTGAAATCCACATCTTAATTGTAAATTTCCAATTCGAACTCTAGTGGAACCTCGTCAAAGTGTCGAAATTAAATTTTGACCCGACGAGTACCAACCACATTAGGGTACGAAATCATCAAGTTAGGGTGAAACCCGCATCTTGTCAATTAAGTCCCATTCCTCAATTTTCAATCTCGCCAAAGTCTCGATTGTTTCAATCGATTAGAGACGTGTAGTAACTGGAAGGGTAAGATATCGTTAATCGCTTCTTGATGAGAGTATCTTACCTATAGGCCAAAGCACGTTTCTCTAATTTGAAAGGACTTTTGATTCACTTTGGAATAGTCGACGTTTCTCAACCTGAAACAATCCAATGTTTTATGAGCCTCTCTTTTATGTTGTCTCAATTTATATGTGATTTTATACTTGTTACCTCATTCATTTCAAAACCGTTACACGACTCACACGTTTCTCGCAATAAAAAACAATAATATTCTTGCGTGAACAAACTAAATTTACGATGCTTTCATTATCTATGTTATGCTACGTGGAATTTACGATGATTTCATTATCTATGTGATGCATTCATGAAAACAATTTCCTTAAATAAACATTATGACCAAATCTCATCTATTCGTTCTTTTGAATCTTAGATGTCTTCAAGCCAGCTCTCCAACTCGACCAAGAAGTCTAAGACCAGCACTCAAAAGAAGATGATGGCATTCATGGCCAATCAGATTGCTCGTATCGTCCCTAAGATCGTCAATGAAATCCAAGCTACCTCTACCCCAAACTCCTCCGTCGATTCAAAGATTCAAGCATTTCTCGTCTTGCAAACCTAAGCCATTCACTAGAAACGATGGAGTGACTGCTATGCTGGAGTGGTTCGACAACATAGAGGTCACATTCATCAATAGTGAATGTCCTAAAGTGCTCAAAACTCGTAGCGCGACTGGGGTTTCCAAGCCAGAGCCTTGGAATGGTGGACCAACGAGAGAAACCTTCGCTCTAATGAAGCGGCTTATGCACTACCTTGGGAGGAAGTTAAGCAACTCATGATGGACGAATTTTGTCCTCCTCATGAGCAACAAAAACTCGAAGAAGAATTCTGGGCGCTATAGCAAATTGGCGACGATAACCTAGCCTACACCACTTGTTTTAAGCAACTCAGTTTCATCATACCACACTTTGTGTTAACCACCGACCGCATGATCAGGAAGTATATCAATGGTTTACCTTCTACCATGCGTGATACCATCGAGGCAGCCAAACTTGACAACATTGAAGCTATATACCGTCTAGCAGCTTCCCTAAACAACAATCGCATTCGCGATAAACAAGCTGCTACCCCTACCAATACCTCCAAATCAGCCAATCAAATCACCCAACAATCGAGTGAACAAGGGGAAGAAACAAAAGTTTCAGAACCCTGGTTGCAATGCGATTGTACCAGTTGTTAACCCAAACCCTGTCATGCCAGAGAACACACGAAAGCCACACACTAGGGTTCATCCCAAGTGTACCACTTGCAACTATCATCACCCTGCCACCTTCAACTGTCGCCATTGCACTGCTTGCAACCGTTTTGGTCACAATACCGCTTATTGTCATACTAACCCCACACCACAAGCCCAACAGGCTCCTCAAAACCCTAGACCATCTAGAGCCTGTTACAAGTGTGGTGACACTACGCATCTTCGCCCTCAATGTCCTCAGCTGAACCAAGAACAACAACAACAAGCCGCTCGAGGACGAGCTTTCAACATCAACGCAAATTAGGCGCAAAACGACAATGAAGTCGTCAATGGTACGTTCCTTGTTAATAATCTTTATGCTTTGATACTATTTGATACTAGCGCGGACAAAAGCTTTGTGTCCGTTGAATTTGAATCTTTGTTAAATTGTACATGCTCTAAACTGCCTAAGTCGTTTTCAGTCGAAGTTGCCAATGGCAAATCTGTCTTAGTCGATTCTGTTCTTCGCAATTGCATTCTCACTCTCAACGAACACACCTTCACTATCGACCTTATACTCATGCAACTAGGTAGTTTCGACATCATAGTAGGCATGGATTGGCTTCGTAAGAACCATGCAGAAATTGCTTGCCACGAGAAGTACGTTCGTTTGCCTCTTCCATCTGGTGACACTTTACACGTCTATGGAGACCGACCTTCAAGAGGACTGAGACTGATGTCCTGCACACAAGCGAATAGATCTTTACGCAAATAGTTGCATTCAAATTAAACATTTTTTTCAAACCTACACATAAACAACATTCAAATTATCATCTTAAATATATTTTTTTCAAACCTTCACATAAACACATACTTACATACACAAATTTACATACTTTATACACACATATTAACATACTACCAACACACATACATACTTACAAACACACATTTTGACCAAAACCACAAAATTTATACATACTTACATACACATTTGCATACTTTATACAAACATACATACTAACATACACATTTTTCACCAATTGCAAACATTTACATGCACAATTGTTCACCATTTACATACACCTACATACTAACATACACCTACATACATACATTCATTCATAGACTTACATACCCACACACATGCTTACAAACACCTACATACACAAATACATAGATTTCCATATACTCATTTTCACCAAATACACCTACATTATACATTTGACATACAAACATTCATCCTTACATACAAATTTACATACCTAAACAAAAAATTATTCAATTTCTAAACTTAAAAAAAAATACATATAAAACTAACCGTTTTTTTTTCAAGTTTCATGGAGACGAAGACCATGGAGACGAGGTGGTGCCGGAGAAGTGATGGTGGTGACCGGAGAAGAGATGGTGGTGATCCGAATTTTCTTCCACAAACACAAAAATACACAAAAATGAGCAAAAATTAAAGCCTATAACATGTATATAACAAAATAAGAAGAAATTTAACAAAAAGAAAGTTAAACTAACCGATTTGGGCAAAAAAATAGTTTCTCCGGCAGTAGAGGGAAGAGTTTTGGGGGGGGGGGGAAGTGAAGAAGGAGGGAGGAAAACACGTCGTATTACCGGCGACGGGTTGTGGCCACTATTGTGATCTTTGTCGCCGCTATTAGGTTAACCAGGATAAGATATGTGTGGCTGGGGATTAATGTGGGACACATACTTTTAGCGGAGACAGATGTCGCCGCTAATGACCTTGGTGTTGTCGCTGCTAATGCCTTTTAAATCCCCAACCGCTAGATCAGGATAAGGATTAACAGCTGGGGTTTGGTTTCAGACTCTGGGACGCGGATCGACCAATAGTGGCGACATTTGGCCTGTCACCGCTAAAAGTGGTAATTTCTTGTAGTGAATAGGCTGATCGCGTGTGTCAGACATAATATCACTTTTTCTCGAAATAACTCCAAAGATGACGGAAAAAAGAGGACCCAATGAAAACAATAAGATGTTCGACCTGGTTGAAGATGATGAACAACGAATGCAAACTAACGTACAAATGTTTGGATTGCAATATTATAGGGGTAGTTACATGTATTTTGTAACTGATCATGATAGAAGAAAACGAAAAATGTTTTAAATTTAATTAAAAAATATGTTTAAATGTATAATTACAGTCATATCCTTATATTTAGTAAACTAGATCAATGGCCAAGATGAGTTTGTTTTGTTCACAATTAGGGGTAAGGTTCACAAATGAACAATCATATATATATATATATATATATATATATATACATATGCTAGGTTAGAACCCCGTGTATTACACGGGTTGAATAAATATAATTTTATATATTTAAATAATAAATAGTTATATCTGTATGAAACTCGTATATTTTACGGGTTAAATAAATGTAATTTTATATATCAAATGATAAAAAAGTTATATCTTTAAAAACTATGTGTATTACACAGATTAAATAAATGTAATTTTGTATACTAAATACTAAAAACGTTGTATCTTTTAAAAAAAAAACCGTGTATATTTGGGTTGAATAAATCTACCAAATGATAAAAAAATTACATCCTTAAAAACCCGTATATTACACGTGTTGAATAGATCTAAAAAAGAGTTATATCTTTAAAAACCATGTGTATTGCACAGATTAAATAAATGTAATTTTGTATATTAAATACTAAAAACGTCGTATCTTTAAAAAACCCGTGTATAGTCGGGTTGAAAAATCTACCAAATAATAAAAAAAATTATATCCTGAAAAACCTCGTGTATTACACGTGTTGAATAAATCTAATTTTACATAGCAAATGAGAAAAAGTTATATCTTTAAAAACTTTGTGTATTACACGGGTTATATAAATGTAACTTTGTATAGTAAATAATAAAAAAAGTTAAATTTTTAAAAACCCCGCGTTTTATACAAGTTGAATAAATATAATTTTGTATACCAAATAATAAAAAAAGTTATATTTTTATAAATTAGGATAACATTTAATATTAATTTATTATTTATATATTTAATATAAGATAAGTAGAAAAGAGAGGTATTTGTTTTAAAAATATATTAAATTAACAATTTAGATTTGAGGATAATATTTTATTAAAGTATGATATGATTTAATATTAATTTATTTAGTTAATATAAGATAAGTATAGATTTAAGGATACCTTCAATGAATGACAAGTGTCCAAAAATTGGTTTCTTTTATTATAGTAGACTAGCGGTAAGACCCGTGTGCAAACACAGGTCGTTTCTTAGAAAACCATGCATAACACATATTGATAGAACATATAGATACATGTATAGATATTGTACGAAAATTTGTTATCTATTATAGCTAAAAGACAACTATAAGTAAATATAAAAGATATTCAACAAACTTAATAAAAGATGTCTAAAAGATGTCTAACAAACTTAATAAAATTCATCAGTTACATATGATTATTTCCATTCTCTTATTAAAAAAAGAGAGTATCCACCCATTGACAATGTAAACTGTTATAAACATTAGTACATATAAAAGATGTCTAACAAACTTAATAAAGTTCGAATACAACTTAAGTTTTAACAAACATTAACTAAGAACATACAATCACCTGCCTAAACAACACACATCAAACCTCACTCAAGAATTTGTTACGCAGCAACATGTCCTTTGCTACATGTTGTGATCTGGTTAAATATGCTACTGGAAAGAATATAACAACTGCTGATCCAACAATCTCCCTATACAACAGATGATATGAAACCCTTCTTTATTATTGATTTTTATTTCTCATCAACATCTCCCTGATTTGTCCTTTGAATTGTAGTTCAAAGTTGTCACACCCTGGCTTTGCGGAAGCGTGGGTTTATTTGGTGTGACTTTTTAATACCATAGCATAATCACCACACTGCTATATGAAAATAAAACCATGATGTTCATCCATTCATCAAGTTTTTAAAAGTAAACACAACAACATTGTTTTTAAAAAGTCGACACAACAAACCAAATACAACCATGACATAATGAAAACATGTTCAACGACACAACGAAAGACATGAATTAAAAACACAGTTTAAGACTTGTAACCCGTCCAGGCAAAGGTCACACTTCCTAAACTCGGATGACATCATTATTCTTACGCAGCTTGACGTGATTGCATACCTTGCCAGATCCACTAATTTCCTGAAATACATGTAATTTGAAAAATCAACAAAAAGTTGAGCGAGTTCATGTAAAAGTGAATATGTATAAACCTTTAAAGTATGTATAAAAGTCCCTGGTATGTAGCAATAAGGAAAAAGAGATCACCAATGGGTTGCAAAGCCACTGGTATGTGTGAGAAGTGCAGGGAAACTCAAACCTAGCAAATTTGTTACCGGGCTTCGACTGGAAGACACAGTCACCTCTATGGGCCGCCCCGGCCTCACGGGTGTGGGCTCGCTACACCCAAATAGATCTATCACTCTTGTGTCCCTCAGTCCTAACAAAGAGGATTAATGGCCTCAAGTGTTATTGCCCACCCCTCACATGATCTAGTAGTATAACCCTCCCTACGCTAACCATACCATGTAATAAAAGTTTGTAATAATTTTCGCATGTATTTCACCCCCGAAGTATAAAACTGAAAACAGTAAAGAGAAAAGGGGGACATGAACTCACAGAAGTGCGTATCCAGAAACGTCAATCTCCACCTCTATCTGCTGCGTGGCGACCTACACGTACTAATTCCTATTAGACGGATGGGTCGTGCCTTGGCTTAGGGTTTAACGTTCTTGGAAAATAGTAAGGTAACTATTTTGTATTCACACTTCTTAATTATTTTATAAGTGTATTTCCTTCCCAAGGATGGGGGTTTTTATACATGTACGCTTATAATTTCGAAAATATATTTTTAAGTCTCACTTGAAAAATATATTTTAATCACTTTGTCTAAAATGTTTTAATTTCCAAAATATATATATTTTCCCAAAAATATTATATTTTATTTCATAAGTTTTTCCAAAATAATATTCTACCAAAAATATACGTATAAGAGTATATTTCAGAAATACTACATAAGTTATGTTTTAAAGTTCGCGTTGTAATAACAATACTTGTGTAACTTAAATAATTATTTTGTGAGAGCGTTGATATTATTTTGGAGTCGTAATTTCACAGTATTTTCAAGTTATATTATTTTTACCCTAAAAATAATATATCTAGTATACAAAATAACAAATAATCACACAAGCGTTTTAGTGTAAAATATAAATTCTAAATATATATTTTTAACAAATTTTATTTACAAAAATCAACCTCCGGTACTTGGTATTTTTGTAATAAAATCATGGCGAAGTTTATTTTGAAAACCAAGTTAAAAATATATTTGTAACCATTTGTTATAAAAATATTTCTAAGTGTTGGAAATTCTAGAAAAATTTCGCCAGAGTTTCCTCTGTAAATGGAGGTGTCTATGCTTTTTAGCATATCATTTTCTTTTGTAAATTCATTCAAGCAATCAACAATCATCAATATACAATCTTTAATCATTAATCTTGACAAAAATAAGCCTAAATCATAAACTTTATGAACTTGAAAGTTTGTAAAAATATGTATTATGTTACTAACATACTTAGTAGGTCTTGTTACCTTTAAAAATATGATTAGTTTCTTAAGAACTTTATTTTTTAAAGAATATGTATTTTCACAACTTCTAGTTATGATTTCCAAAAATATTTCTTTGTAAAATTTTCTTGTTACACAAGTGTTTATACACTTGTTTACTCACTAAAAATGTTTTTAGTTCATGCAAGATCTGGGTTTTAACAAAACTAGTATTTTTCACTTGGTTCTTTCGAAAAACCACTTGTAGATCTTTAGATCTACAAGTTTACATCTTTATTTTTCAAGAAAAATTGTATTTATTCAAGTTCAAGGTTCATGGATGGATGGTTTCATCATCCTTCATAACTCTATCATTTACATCTTGCTAGTTCATGTTCTTAAACATGATCTAGCAAGTCTAGATGATGATCCATCTTACTTCTACTAACAAACAACATCCAATAATCATAACAACACAAGATCAACATGTTTTAACCATACATCTATTCTTTATCCACTCTTTATCCCTTATGTTTCAAGATTAGTTTATGTTCTTTAGTGTTTCTTAACATTTAACCATTCAATCATCTATTAACCACTAAAAACAAGAACAAGATGAAGTTTCTAAGCACTTACTACTAGCATAAGGCTAGGGGAGAAACAAGGCGTAAAAGTGGTGGATAAAAGAAAACTAGAGTGGTCTTTGAGCTTCCGAGTGCACCAAGCTTGCTTGTTGGACCTCTTGCACCTTTGGATGTATGGAAAATGCTTGAACAAGACTTGATGGTGGTGGTAGTGTGGTGTGGTGGTGGCGGCCGTGAATGGGGGAAGGAGGAGAGCTTTGTTGATGTTGAGTTTGGAAGTGAGAGAATGGTTGTCTAATGTGCTTATTTATAACCCATTACCTTCATTAACCAACATGTAACATGTCCCTCATTGTCCAACAATAACAATTATAATAATCAAAAGGAAGCAAGGGTGGGTCACCCTTGTGGTGACCGTCAATTGGGTGGGGGGGGTAGGGGGGTTGGGTTATAATGGAACTAGTTACAATCTAGTTAGTTTTAAAGTGCTTAGTTAGTGTATTAAGGTGTGTGTTATAATATAAAGTGTGTTAGGGTGTTCGGGGACCCTAACTAGCTCAGAAAAGTAAAAACAATGTATTTGGCAATATTTTTATGTTCCGGGTAAAGTCCGGTTGTTCGGTTGGATGTTGATTCGTTAAAGTGCTAAATGAAGCTTTAAAGTGTCTTTTATATTGTTTTTAGTAACACATTAAATTCCCAACACTTTGGAAAGTGTCTAGGACTATTTTGCCAAGTTTTTGCACTTTACTGGCATTGTTAAATGCTGAATTTTGGTATTTAGTGCAGAATTCTGCACTTAAAGTATGTTTTAGGCACTTCCGGGCACTATAACTATCACCTAGTGACGCAGTTTTATGATCCTCACCTTCCTACACTCCTTACTAGTGTAGTACTCTATTCCTGGCTCATACTGGCCTCAAAAATATTGTCTGTCTAGGTGCTGCCATTGTCAGCATGTTTCTAGGTTATCCGCTCACTGTGCTAACTGTGCTTTTGTGCATCAAGTTTGTCACTAATGTTTGTGTGTAAATAATAGAGTGACAGTATAAAATGTGATGCATGAGTATGTATGTATCAGAAAACAGAAAGCAGTTTAATCACAATTGTAATCAAGCACAGTAATTAAGCACTAATTAAATGTTAATTAATTCGTACGGATACCTGGATTTGTGAGGGTTGTCACAAAAGTCAAGGGAGAACATGTCTTCTTCATCATCCCTCTCAAGTTGAAGGTCCAACAAATCTTGGAGATCGTATGCATTTAGATTATATGCACTATCCATTTTAATCTTTTCAACACTACCATCTGATCTGATCAAAGTCAATACTTGGGTTTTTGAGCATGACTTCCACTTTACTATTTTTGGATCAGTTGGTTTTCTTGGGCAAATAATTATTGAAGATGAGTTTGGTGATTGTGTTCTGCTAACTAAATTTGCAATTGGTTCAGACAAATCAGATGACGAGAGAAGGTTTTTCGGAGTACCGATTTTTAGAGACAGAGCAGCAGTTGTAGGATAGATTGGGTTTTGAAGAACATTTGAATGTTCAGTTCTAACTTCTTCCAGCTTTTTGTAGGTTTCAACTATCTTCAGTTTAGACCATCTGGCTATGGATCTAACTGGACCATAACCAGCAGCCACGAGCTCTGCTCTCATTTTTTTTAAACTTCAATGCCTCATCTGAATCCACTATTTTGACTTTCTTCCAATTAGGTGGAGTTGGCTTTACTAGAGGATCATTGTTCATTTTTGTGATTCTATCGATCTATTCTCTAAGAGCATTTGCTGATCAGTTTTTGAATTGATCTTCAGTTGCCTTATATGGTTTGTACTTCATAATGTGTACAACATAAGCATCCCTCAGTTTCATTTGAAGTTCAGGAATTACTGGCCTCTCAGACATGGATTTACTGACATCTCTAGCATAGTCTTCAAGTTTTACGACTTTGCTAAGCTGAAATGATAAAAACCTCTGGCATTCCCTGTCATCCATCCCTATGCTTTTCTCCCTTGCTATAACCTCAGCCTGTGATACTTTTAATTTCATATACTCATCTAAGTTTTGAGGCTTCTTATAGCCACAAACAAATGGGAAGGATCTTTTAGATGGATCCTCTATTGTGAAGAATGATTCAATTTCAACTTTAACAATGACTAACTCCAGCAGATATTGAGCTTCCAGAGGAATGACTGATGGTAGTGTAGCAATTGTAAGAGATGAAATAGGTTCTCTGGGTGGAAATGACGAGCATGGACTGTTTTGAATGGAGGCAGATGATACAGGGATTGCTGATTTAGTCTCCTCATCATCTTCTAACACAATATGAGTTTTTCTCTTACGTGTGGAGATGATTTCTGGTGAAGGAGAATGTTTTGGTAGTGAAGATGAATGTATGGGAAATCTTTGTGACGTTAGAGGTGGTTGGATTGTGGTTGGTGTAGTGAAAATGATCATAGCAGATGTTTAACAAACTTCTGCTGAAACAAGTGGTGTCTCAGCAGCTGCTGATACTTTTGTGTTCCCAGCATCTATTGACAGAATGAGTGATGATGGTATGGAAGCTATTTTCTCCTTCTTTTGTGGTGGTTTTGTTGGAGAAGGTTGGGATTTAGGTTGAGCAGGGGATACAATTTCTGTAGGATTAGCTTTTGAATCTGGTGGCAACTTTCTCAGTGAATCTTTCTCCCCCTTTTTGGCATCATTATCATCATCATCATCATCATCATCATCATCATCATCATCTTTCTCAAAGATTGATGTAGAGGTGGAGCCAGTAAGTTTCAACAGATGTTCCTTAATGTTCATAATGTCTGCTTATGTGTCTTTATACCTGGCATTAACCAAATTTCTGATAAATTCTAAACTGAAATTGCGGTTACTTTCAGCCAAATTCCTCTGAGCTTGAAGGATGGGTTGCATAGAATTCCAAAGCTCATTGGCAATTTCCTGTCTGGCAGTTGACTTTTAAAAAGCTCTATCATCAGCTTAATCAATTCTTTCATTTTAGCAACATCTGTTTCAATGGTAGACACTCTAACCGTCAAATCCTTATAAGTTAATTCATCACCTACTTTAATAGGATCATCTGAATTCCCACCTGTAGTGGTTGTATTTGTTTTGATAACAGGAGAAGTCTCCATATCATCAGAAATAGATGCCCCTTTTTTCTTGGTTCTGGGGACTTCCCACTGAAGCAGAGATTACAGTTGTAACCTCATCAGTGGTTGCCTTCAAGGGAGTCTTAATGATGTAACCATTGTCTAACTGATCACCAATGGGTTCAACAGTTGTAGTGGCTGCTCCACTTGAACTACCACCAAGAGTTTCGTAATACTCAACGGGAATAACCTCCTCAACTGTTTGTAGGATAGCAGATTGAATTGGTTCTGACACAATCATTTGTTGCGATCTACTCTTAGTAATGTGTGCATTAGAGGAACTGTTTTATTTCTGAAATTCAATTGCTTCAAACAGAGGTAATATTGTTGATGGAACTTGAGTTGAGGGTTGTGGTGTATACAGTGTGATTTCCCTGGGAGAGGGACTTTTAAACATACTTTCATATGAAAGGTCTACTTCATGTTGTGGTGTCCCTGTGCTTACAACATGATCCTTTTGTGAGGTTACATGAGGAGTTTGGATGGGTTGAGATGTAACGCCCTGCGTTTTCAAACATCCTACATTTAGAAACCTTACGTGAAATTCTATCTTTGGAAATCTTGTGTTCTTATAACCATTCTTTCATCGTAATCGTTGTAAAATACGGAACTTGCTTCGTAAATAAAACTTGTACATTACACTTTTTACCTAGTTAAATCATGTTTTATTTCATATTTCACCTTCTTACAAGTTAGGGGAAACATTGTTGCATATTATTACACAACTTAATTAACAAAATTACTCATTATAATGTTTTAAAAAATAAAAAAAATAAAGAAATATGGCAGCCCAATTCAGCAAAATTCAGCCCCATATAGTTGGGTTTTGTGGGCTAGTTTCAAGGTGTAACCCCTTCTAAACACTTCCAAAGCCCAACCCATTGAAACCCTAATCCTTCCCCCTATAAATACCACTTATAACCAGCCTCCCTACCACTTTTGCAACACTAAAAACTCTCAAAACATCCTCCAAACCGTAGCTGAAAGCAAAGGTTCGAGTAGATTGACACCCCTTCACGAAAATGAGCATAACTCACTCAATTCTTATCCGATTCACTCGATTCTTTTTCCTACTTGCTTGTATAATCATGGGGTTCGATTCCTAGACTTCTCCTTGGAGAAATCAGACCTGGAAATGCCCCGAAATAGTCCATAAACTTTCTGTTTGTTTTTATGTTCATCAAAAACTTGTTTAAATCTATGCAACTTGTGTCCAACACATCTCATACCTATGTCCTAATGCTTACAACTTATCCCATGGTTGGTTAAGCTTAAAAACAAGGTTGAGACATCTAAATCAGAGGTTAAAACCTCATAAACTTTCTGTTTTTAATTAGGGTTTTACCCACAAGTAATGTTCAAGTGTGAAACTTGTTGAATGTGTGATGGTTGGATTAGCTTGGGCTATCCTTCATAAGAATCCACTCATTACTTGATGTTTTGCTATAGATTAGTTGTTGTTAATACCTTGATACTTGTATGTTCATGACCCTCCTTGTTGTTTATAACAACAAGTGTAGTGGTGAACAATAGAGGTGCCTAAATGGAAGCTTGTTCTTCCTACCTCATGTATGTATTCTATGACACAAAGAGGTACCTAAATGGAGACATTAATCTCCTACCTCATGCTTGAATCATAAGACTTGTAAACTATATAATATCTAAGTTATTCTATATGTATACATCTAAGTAACTAAGACTTGATGATGACTTAATAGTTATTTGTTAAGTGGACGTTACATCATCTATGACCATGCCCTTGTTACGACTCTAATGGATCTTAGAATCCATGAAATCATACCAACTCTTTTGAGTTTCAATAGTGTCAAGAACAAGAGTTATGCGTACAAGATGATTATTTTCACCTATGTTACTTTCTATATATTAAAAACTCCGAATCTATAATCTTCCGTTGTACGCCAAACTCACACACATACGTTTCCTTGTGTAGAAGGACAAGGTGCTCCGAACTAATTCATCTACAAACTTGCTCTCGGAATTTCAAGTCACCACTTGTAAACCGTGAGTATACTCGTATTTCCCCCTTTTTACTTTTACCACTTTTGGGGTGTAACATGTTTACCTATTAACTTACACATGAACACTTTGTTAAACACATGAACGTTCCTATAACATGCTTGTATACGTGATGACTTGATACTTTAAACTTGGGTTATTCTTATGTGTTGAACTTATCATTAACTTCGTACGAGCCAAACCTTGACATATGTAGCGCTATAGGATTAACGACCTGCCTCTACTGAAACTTTGGTTATGTCATGAGCAAGTTGCGTTTTCTTGGTTTGATATGTTAGACACATGCCATGTTTAAATGTTTATCTTGAATCACATGCTTGCTATGAGGAATTGTTCAAACTTATCTTTTGCTATGTACGTATCAAACTTGTATACTCGCCTTTGCTTTTGCATTGAATTGTATTTTTAAACATGTTACAGGTTGATGATGATGAAATGAAAACGGATAGCAAAGATGCCTAAATACTCACTTAGACGTTTAGGTTTAAAGTGTTGTATCAATTTTGTTTATGTTATGTTGAACAATGTTGTTATTTGCTTTTCTTGTAATGTTTTGACATTTATTTTGGAAATGAAATTTGGATTATTAAATTATTGTCACAAATAGCGTTATGATGTCTCGAGCAATCTTCACACTTCGTCTCATCCCGATGTTTCCGCCATTGGTTGGGGTGTGACAGATTGGTATCAGAGCCATAACTATAGGGAATTAGGAAAAGTAGGAATGCTTTAGCCTAGTCTATAGTTTTAGAACCTTATTCGTATGCTTTGCTTGGACTACTACATGATACTTTATTTGTTACTTATTTATGCTCTTTTAAACATGTATGTTACTCATGTGTAATATTCGACATGTTATTCTTACGCATTAATGCTTGTTTTACTATGTGTTAACACTTGTTTCGTTGTTCGATTCTTTATGTGTTATTCTTGACATATTTCTCTATGTGTTAATACTTGTTTTATTTCATTATTTAAGTATCATCCTTGATATGCTTTCTTATGTGTTTATACTTGTTTGTGTATCTCCTTCGACATACACTTCCCTCATGCATTTTACTCGATTATTCTAAATCCGACAACACTCATATTGTACAAATGAGACGAATTCACCAAAATAGGCGTGAAACCCACAATTTGGTGAACGACTCTCAATCTACCTATTCTTTTTTTTTTTACACGAGATATCGCGATTAAGCTAGGAGTGAAATCCACATCTTAATGGTAAATCTCAAATTTCAAGTTCTAGTGGACCCTCGTCAACACGTCGAAATTAAATTTTGACCCGACGAGTACCAACCACACTTAGGATACGAAATCGTCAAGTTAGGGGTGAAACCCGCACCTTGTCGACTAGTTCCACTCCTTGGCATTTTTTTCATAAATCCCGCCAAGTCTCGAAATTTCGATTGATTTGGGACATGTAGTAACCGGAAGGGTAAATACCGTTAACCGACTTGTCGGCGAGAGTATTTTACCTATTAGGCCAAAACATGCTCCTCAAATTCAAAAGACTTTTCGACCACTTTGGTTAGTCAAAGTTCCGTTTTGGAACACTCCAAACTTTGGTCAAACATGTGTTTCTATTGTTCATTTTATACAATGCAATCTTTCAACCTCGAGTTTACCTTTGATTTCTCTTTTCACACGCACAACATATCGAACCTTTTCGATACACTTATATACGCATGATTTTCATATAATTTAAATTCATATTCCTTGTAACAACTAGTGGAGATGTATCATCGAGATTGGAGTGACTTCCTTACCTTGACGATTGACTCCACCTCTCTTCCCTTAAAACGACTTCACCAACGAGTTAGGGGTGATTCCCTTACTTAGGTGACCGTTACCCAAAACTTATCTTTCAAAATATTTTATTATGCAAACCCGATCATGTTTTATACCTAAATCATTTATCATTATTCAAAATACCTACTTATACCGATTTCAAAATACATTGTTTATCAAACGTACTTCTTATTCTACCATCCATTTTCACTCAAATCATATACACGAGATTCTTAATCATGTCTTTACCATTTTACTACACGAATTTCCAAACCTTACGAAATGCTACCTATCAATTTAATCGGTCTAACGAATCTCTTGCCCATGAACTTCACATCTGATTTATTAACTGAAACACGTTCACATTATATCATCATACTAGAGACTTCCACTCTTAATCAAAATCAAACTAACCTTTCTCAATTACTTATAAGACCTCATAGATGTTATATGACCGTTTACCAAATACTCTTTCCAACATCAATAAATCCTTTGTTAAAATTATTTTTAAACAATCACTAAGTTCTTTTACTAAATTTCTTTTCTTTTCTAAGGGTCGACGTTTTCACAAGAACTTTCAAAGTCCAAAATTTTCATGTTTTGATGCAAATGAAACAAACCCGTTATTTAAAGAAAAAAAAAAAACCTTCTCTACAACGCTTAACTCGTCATCCAAATTTCAAAACACGTGGGCTAGAAGACTTCATGGGGACCGACAATTTTCAACATACGTGAACTCCATTTTTTTAAACAAAAGTAGCATTTCAGTCATTACAAAATACGTTAAGCATGACCAATGAGTACTTTATGTTCCTTTGCATATACAAACTATATTCTACCTTTTAAACCAAGCTCAATCTAATTTTGATTCGACAAACTCAACGTTTTGTTTAAACAACTATACATGCACATCATCATACACATTTTAGTCGATATCTCGCGATAACATCATTTATATCGTTCGTATCTACATACTTAACCTTTTTTTTTCTCTACAATGTCTCAACGTACACCATATACGCAATATTTATTTTTCATACCTACACCTATGTTCATACGTTTTATGCTTGTACTCATACACATACTACTTATACGTTTTACGCTTCTGCTTATACACATACTACTTACACGTTTTATGTTTATGCTCATACATACATGCGTATTCATACTTAACCTTATGCTCATACTTTCATCCTTACTCATGATTCGTACATTCGTACCTATATGCGAGCGTAATCCGAGGGATTCGCTTATGTGGGTCCCATACATGCTTAAACATAAACATGCTTACATACGACATTCTTCTACGTACACATTCTTATTTTCAAATTCATGTATACCTTGATTCATACATAACTAGTACAAGCTATGTGGATCATGCGACAATCAGTATAATCGCGGGTGCACACGGGATTATAGTGATAGGCGTATGAGAACCATAGAGTGTACTACTGTGTATGGTAAGACACGGAACGTAACATGACCCCAAGTAACGAAACGGACGTAATGTGGTTAAAACATGGTGGATACGCCGCTGGTACTTCCTATATATAAGTGTTTTCACCATGTTACCAAACTTTCGTAAAACGTGCCATGAGAAATTCAGTGTGTTGCAGACCTTTTGGACCTAATACAACTTCACGCAACTCACAAACGCATTATATCCGATTATTCATGACGAGACTTCATCCTTAACACACTACGTTCATCTATCCAACACTTATACTATTCACATACTTGTACTCTTTAAGAGTCATTCGTTCATTCTATACTCGTATTATTTTATACAAAACTCGTTCGCAATCCAGCTTGTTTAAACATTTGAGTCCTAACTTACCTCGTTACCTATAAAATAGCCTCCCTATTCTTGATTCTTGTGAAACTATACTTAGTATACCTCTATTGCTTTATTTAAAGTAACAAACCTTTTCGTTCCTCTCAATAAACAGGTTTTACGAAAGTATGATTTTTTTATACTATCCTTAAGAACTTCCCCTTGCAAATCTACCTTGACGTTCTCCAAAATTTGGTACTTTTCAAAACTTTCAAACTTCCCAAGTTTCAATTCTTAATGATCACCTTTATGCCAAAAACTCTTTCAAGCCTTCCTCTTGAATAAATTTCGGGACGAAATTTCCTAAAGGAGGGGAGACTGTAACGCCCTGCGTTTTCAAACATCCTACATTTAGAAACCTTACGTGAAATTCTATCTTTGGAAATCTTGTGTTCTTATAACCATTCTTTCATCGTAATCGTTGTAAAATACGGAACTTGCTTCGTAAATAAAACTTGTACATTACACTTTTTACCTAGTTAAATCATGTTTTATTTCATATTTCACCTTCTTACAAGTTAGGGGAAACATTGTTGCATATTATTACACAACTTAATTAACAAAATTACTCATTATAATGTTTTAAAAAATAAAAAAAATAAAGAAATATGGCAGCCCAATTCAGCAAAATTCAGCCCCATATAGTTGGGTTTTGTGGGCTAGTTTCAAGGTGTAACCCCTTCTAAACACTTCCAAAGCCCAACCCATTGAAACCCTAATCCTTCCCCCTATAAATACCACTTATAACCAGCCTCCCTACCACTTTTGCAACACTAAAAACTCTCAAAACATCCTCCAAACCGTAGCTGAAAGCAAAGGTTCGAGTAGATTGACACCCCTTCACGAAAATGAGCATAACTCACTCAATTCTTATCCGATTCACTCGATTCTTTTTCCTACTTGCTTGTATAATCATGGGGTTCGATTCCTAGACTTCTCCTTGGAGAAATCAGACCTGGAAATGCCCCGAAATAGTCCATAAACTTTCTGTTTGTTTTTATGTTCATCAAAAACTTGTTTAAATCTATGCAACTTGTGTCCAACACATCTCATACCTATGTCCTAATGCTTACAACTTATCCCATGGTTGGTTAAGCTTAAAAACAAGGTTGAGACATCTAAATCAGAGGTTAAAACCTCATAAACTTTCTGTTTTTAATTAGGGTTTTACCCACAAGTAATGTTCAAGTGTGAAACTTGTTGAATGTGTGATGGTTGGATTAGCTTGGGCTATCCTTCATAAGAATCCACTCATTACTTGATGTTTTGCTATAGATTAGTTGTTGTTAATACCTTGATACTTGTATGTTCATGACCCTCCTTGTTGTTTATAACAACAAGTGTAGTGGTGAACAATAGAGGTGCCTAAATGGAAGCTTGTTCTTCCTACCTCATGTATGTATTCTATGACACAAAGAGGTACCTAAATGGAGACATTAATCTCCTACCTCATGCTTGAATCATAAGACTTGTAAACTATATAATATCTAAGTTATTCTATATGTATACATCTAAGTAACTAAGACTTGATGATGACTTAATAGTTATTTGTTAAGTGGACGTTACATCATCTATGACCATGCCCTTGTTACGACTCTAATGGATCTTAGAATCCATGAAATCATACCAACTCTTTTGAGTTTCAATAGTGTCAAGAACAAGAGTTATGCGTACAAGATGATTATTTTCACCTATGTTACTTTCTATATATTAAAAACTCCGAATCTATAATCTTCCGTTATACGCCAAACTCACACACCTACGTTTCCTTGTGTAGAAGGACAAGGTGCTCCGAACTAATTCATCTACAAACTTGCTCTCGGAATTTCAAGTCACCACTTGTAAACCGTGAGTATACTCGTATTTCCCCCTTTTTACTTTTACCACTTTTGGGGTGTAACATGTTTACCTATTAACTTACACATGAACACTTTGTTAAACACATGAACGTTCCTATAACATGCTTGTATACGTGATGACTTGATACTTTAAACTTGGGTTATTCTTATGTGTTGAACTTATCATTAACTTCGTACGAGCCAAACCTTGACATATGTAGCGCTATAGGATTAACGACCCGCCTCTACTGAAACTTTGGTTATGTCATGAGCAAGTTGCGTTTTCTTGGTTTGATATGTTAGACACATGCCATGTTTAAATGTTTATCTTGAATCACATGCTTGCTATGAGGAATTGTTCAAACTTATCTTTTGCTATGTACGTATCAAACTTGTATACTCGCCTTTGCTTTTGCATTGAATTGTATTTTTAAACATGTTACAGGTTGATGATGATGAAATGAAAACGGATAGCAAAGATGCCTAAATACTCACTTAGACGTTTAGGTTTAAAGTGTTGTATCAATTTTGTTTATGTTATGTTGAACAATGTTGTTATTTGCTTTTCTTGTAATGTTTTGACATTTATTTTGGAAATGAAATTTGGATTATTAAATTATTGTCACAAATAGCGTTATGATGTCTCGAGCAATCTTCACACTTCGTCTCATCCCGATGTTTCCGCCATTGGTTGGGGTGTGACATGAGATCTTTCCAAAAATTGTGAGGAAGTAGCAGCAGTGGTTTCAAGTGACATTTGTGTTGTCACTGCATTAACCTCTGGGATCTCATCTTCCAGAGGAACCTTTTTATTTTGTTTGGTTTTGGTTGGCTTTTTGGATGTGACAGCTTTCTTTTTGTGTTTTCCTGGTGTGTGTTTCACAACACCGGTTGTGGTGTCATGATCACCAGGAGCAGTTGGCTCAACAACTGAAGTTTGAGCAACTGATGCGGACGCATCTAAAACACGCTCATCCCCCTTTGTTTCCATTGTTGAAACTTTTGACTCTTTATCCATAAGTTAAGTAAAATTTTTACTTGTAAGACTATTTATTTGAAAAGCTACACCTTTTTCAAAATCTGTTTGTGACACTTGTTTTCGTAGGTAGTAGCTTAGAAGTCTTGGATACAACAGAAAAGCATTACTACGAACACCTTTTTTTCAATTTTTTTTCACATTTTTCACATTATTCAACAAATCAGAAAACAGTGCTTGTGATAAGTTGTAATCAGATTTTGTTAAAATAACATAACACAAATACTGAATGTTCAAAGGTATCTCATTAAATGCGGTGGTCTTGGCTGAGAGACAAGTTAAAAGAGTATGAAACAAAAATTTCATTGGCGGAGGGAAGTTTGGTTTGTAGATAGTAACTTCCTTTAATTGTGCATCATACCCTCTTTCAATGAACTCAGTATGAAGTTCAAGTTTTTCAAAGTTGGTCTTACCTCCTAAGTCATCCAATGCAAATGTAGTGGAAATTGTAAAGGGAGAAATCCGTACCACACTTTCCCCGACCTTAGATGTGATGGCAACTGGATTATTATCTTCAGACTCTATTTCAGCATTAAACCAAAATTGTCGGAGTGTTTCTGTATGAACCGGAGCATCAGCAGTAAGGATTGACTTGTATTTTGATGACGTTAAAAGGTCAATTATTGAGTGAAAGCTGGTATTTTTGTTGGTTTTCTCGAAGATGGGGAGGTAGTTGTGAGGGTTTTTGATGTTCAGAGACATGATCAGAGAAGAAGGTGATTTGGGGATGAAACAGGGTTTAAGTTGGAGGGTTTTTAATATGTTGGAAACTGTTTTTGAGAATTTTGAATTCGAGACGGCAGTGGTAGAACCTCGATTTAGGGATGAAACAACTTTTATATAGAGAGAAAAAGTGAATGCTGACATGGCAGTAGTTCCAAATATTTGATGGCTAAGATCTGTCCACGTCAGAACCTCTCTTGCGACAACCGATGACAGTTGTTTGGAAACCTTTGTTGGTCGACTACAGAAGTTGGGAACAGTGTGAGTCAAACAATCGTTAGATAAACAGAAGTTATGAGAACAGATGATAACTTTTAGCAGTTGTTTTATTTTTAGCTAACATCTGTCCACCTCAGAACTTCTCTTGTCATATTGAATGTATTTTTAGGCAAGGAGAAGTTTCAAAAACAGTTGTTTTCAATCGGTGTAACTCAACAGTCGTAAGTCTAACATCTGCTATTAGCCCAACCACTATTAGTATCAAAACCTCAGTTGAGCATTTTAAGATTGAATATCATCTGTTGTTCGTTAACATCTGTTGACCCATAGCAGACCTTTGCATCTTCAGACATTTATTCATCAGCAGATGCTCTCTTTTGTCAGACATTAGCTACAGCACACCTTTTACAACAGCAAATATCGACTCCTTGTAATTAGGTCTTACCGGAAATTCTTCCAAAAAACTGTTATTGATGAACAAAATTATATAATAATACTTAGGAATGACTGAAATAATTAAAATAAAGATGCGACAACAAAGATTAATAGTATAAAAATTTATTCATTTAGTCAACAGTGGTAAATCAACAGTCGTTAGCATACACAGTTGTTTCATAAGAAGGTTCAAATATATGACAACAGCAGCATGCTTATACAAAGGTCTACAATTACAATTTCACATACTGTGCAACATTTAATCTAATGGAGTAACAAACTCCCAACATCTGCTATTAACCTAACCACTGTTACTATAAAAACCTTTTGTCGGCTCAACATATTTTGAATATCATCTGTTGTTCTTTAACATCTGGTCTCCCATACAGACCTGTCCTTCTTCAATCTTTCATCATCAGCAGATGTTCTCTTATACCACACTTTAACTACAACAGACCTTTTACAACTCCAAATATTGACTCTCTGTAATTTGTAGGAGCATAGATTCTTCAAAAATTTGCTATCAATGATCAAATCCTGAACATTTGTTTTATCTTTGCACTCATCTGTTCACCATCAAACCAACCCTTGATACTATTAAACCTCTGTTGACTTACCAAACAGATGTTCAGACACAATTCAACATCAACATAATCTGTTCACCATCAAACCAACCCTTGATACTATTAAACCTCTGTTGACTTACCAAACAGATGTTCAGACACAATTCAACATCAACATAATCTAAATCAAACTCAAACACTAAATAAGTAAAACTAAAACGCAACATAGATTCATAAGATTAAAATTTATTCATTTATTCAAGACATTAAAAGTCCAATAATTACATAACATACTGAACAACATTAAAGTTCAAATCTAACAATAAAAACAAGAATTAAGAAACTTTAGCTTCAACTCCATCGATTGTTGAACCTCTCGATGTATGTCCTTCAGCATCGCCATGAACTCCACGTCTCTATCACCGCACTCTATATTACTGACAACACAAAGCTCACGAACGGAAGTTGAAGGCATCCGCATAAGATTTCTGGAAACTTGTTCTCTCGTGAACAGGCCAACTTGCAATCAATCAAAACATCTCTTCAACTCTTGAAGAGTAGCCCTATCTTCATACACCAGTTCCTCGATTTGCCTGAAAAAACGCTGCTTTAAATCATCTGATTTTACAGAAGTGAATGATGCCATTTGAATAAACTATATTACTCGACTTTCCTGAAAGTATGATATCTTCGTATGAAAACGTGATGAAAAACAGGTGAAGTGACTATGAGTTTATATACTGAAATATCTAACAGTGAAACGTGTATATTTAATATAAACATATTAATGTATATTTCAAAACAGCAGTATTTTAATGCAAAAACCTTTTCAAACCCCAACTTTTATGGGAAAACTGTAAAATTAAATACCAAGAAACCCAAGGGACAAATGTTCAAAGTTCAAAGAACAAAAGCAGATTATCACGATTACAATTAACCTCTTCATTTACCATGTAGACGCGTTTTTAAACTCTATAAAAGACCGATAATTACTTTTGATTCAAAACATCAACAAATTGTCCTACAAATCACTTTCTGTCAAAAATTGTTCCAAATCAGAAAAACCAACAAAAAATCTACATGGGAAACTTCAGCTTCTACCACTGGTCAGACACCAGCGATGTTAAAACACAATTCTCGATGTGGTCACTCAAAGAAAAAAGAACATACGAAGAACTAAACAGGAAAGTCGACATAATCAATGACACTAATTACAACAAACCTGGAACAGCCTAGCATTGCTCAATGAAGTCCTCCACTCTCCCCCATCAGAGTTCCAGAAGAATGCAGAAGAATTTCTGACACAACTTCTAAAACAGGATCAGAAAATCTACAACATGCTAACTGACCTGAAATTCAAAAGAGAGCATGAAATCACATGGAGAAAGGCCAGAGTCTACGAAATCCTAGCAAGTGTTAACTCTAGCGTGTAATACTTTATAAATATTTTATTAATTTCTATTTTTCTATGTAGTAGTTCATTTTAATAATATCAACATGTATCTTAACATATTCTAAAATGTCAGTATCATTAAAAACTCTCAACATCATCAATAGTTAATCAAAATAAGAAACAAACCTAAAATGCAAAGGTCTCCTCTCAACTGTTGTAGCACATCTAACTTTTCACGATATTGCACGAATCTATACTTTGTATAAAAGAAGAAAATCTCACTGACATAAGAAAAGCTGACTTTCGATTTAACGAAAATCAAACAATGCAACTCTCCCATCAAAGAAGGGTAACACATGCAACTTTTCACGATGTTGCAACAATGATACTGCAACATCGATATTGAAAGGTTGATGTGTGAAGGGAAGCTTCATTGAAACGACGATGTTGGAACAATGATACTGGAACGATAACATGTAAACAGAATCAACAAATATTCGAACAAAGAAGTATAATCGGAGATTAGCCGACTGAATCACGAGAAATATGCATTTGAGAGAGAGAGAGAGATACGCTCGCAGATATGAGCGAGAGAGATTTGAATGTGGAGTCAGATTCATATATCTTATTTATAGGATTAGAATATATGGTTTGAATTTTGAATGTGGAGCCAGAATTTTAATTTTGGACAGAGGTTTATTGGGAACAGAGGTTTGATTATAAAATGTTGAGGGCAGGGGTTTAGATAGAATTTTAAATGATTTTATATATTAGACTTTATGATGTAAAAATGATATAAAAAAGCCTTATTGGACAACCTTTATGGTTTACACATCAGTTTTTTTATGTTATTAGGATTTCTTCTTTTATAGAAAGTATAGATAGATATTAAAAGAAAAGATATTAAACTTTGTTTTTCTATTTTTTATACATGTTAAACTTTCTACTACTTATTAATAATATACCTTTTTAAAAATTTATGCGTGTTATACAACCTCGTATGTATTCTCTTTTCATTCTTTTAAACGTGTGAACGGTTGGGTGTGGTTTGAAATGAATAAAAAACTAATATATTATTTTATAAATCACCTACTTTATTCTTTAATATTTATTATTAATAAAAAGAAATCATTATATAATAATTAAAATGCAATATTAAAATGATAAGTCGGTGGGTAGATTTTTAAGATACAACTAAACCAACATATAAATAGACGCGTGAGATTCCCCAAATGAAAAGCATCAGCGCGTGACATGTCAACAAAAACGGACGGATAGGGATTTGATAAATTGACAGGTTGGTTGGTTCCATACGGGCTTTCTCAACCCCTTGAAAAATAACGGCAGAGATGAATTTGATTTTAAATTTCAACTTATGCTCATGGTATGAGTAAACTTAGGGGCTGTTTGTTTAGCTTTTAACGAGTCTTTTAATAGTTTAGACTTTTTACTGTTTCAGCATTTAATGATTTAGATTGTTTGTTTCATAAACAGATGTTTGAATGGTTCAGACATTTGTCTCTGAATGGTTAAGAATTATACAAAGTCTGAATGGTTAATACCTCTAATCTGAATTAATCAGACATTTGGCTCTAAACGCTTAAACATTATACTAGTTCTCAATGATTAAGACTGCTTACTGATTCAACACTTAACTATTCAGAAGTTACCAAGCGAACCCTAAGAAGGCTCCCACTAAAATTTTATTTTCACACCTTACAGCCAAAGCATATGTGGTGATGATCATCAAACCAAAATTAGATTTGATCAAATTATATTAAATACTAAAAAAGAAACAATACTAGAACATTTCGCAAAATAGTTGAATTATTAGATGATGAATTTGTAAACGATACAAGTAATGAATGTTTTTTTTTTTGTTTTTCTTTTTTCGTTTCTAAAAGTTCTCAAATTTTGGTTTTTAAGTATATAAGCATAAAATAATTTTACAATAATCGGTTTTACCTGTCTTCTTTTAACCCAAATCAATTTGTGCCCTCAACAAAAAAATTTCTGCATTCGCCACTGCTTACAGTAATACGACTTGTATAGAGTTATATGGATCGTATAGGAGAATTTTGTACAAAAATATGTTAGAGAATTTTGCACAAAAAAATTTCCCGTGTACAATGTTATACACCCAATTATGCATAGTCTAATATGCATCAACATACTAATGTCAAATTGATGCTCGTGAGAAAACCAAAAAATTCATACTACATATACAAAATACACACAAGCTATTTTTAGTGTAATTAAATTTATAAGATTTGATATAACTAAAATATATGATTTGATATGACATCTTTTAAAATTACCATTATCAAACTCGTATAAATAATTAAGGGAAAATAGCAAAAATGGTCAAGATTTGATCAACATTTCGAAAATGGCCAATGGAAACGTCTCCTAGAGACGTCACAAAAAACCTCAAACGTCTTGGCGGCTGACCAATGAAACGCAGACACGTGTCCGACATTTGTCTCAGACGTCTTAACGTCTTAGCTGAGACGCCTTCAGACGGCTTGAGCCGTTTCCTCATGGCTGCACATGGCTTCAGAAGGCTTGAGACTTTTCCACAAGGCTTGAGACTTTTTCACATGGCTTGAGCCATTTCACCCTCTTTATCCGGCTTCAGCAGCTCAAGCCATTTTGCTATTTTTAAGACGTTTCAGCTGTAAATTTAAGACGTTTTGTACCAATTTAAGACGTTTTGGACCAATATAAAACGTTTTCGATTTTTTAGATACTGTACATTGTGAAAAACCGTATTGTTAACATGGAAAGAGGTTGGGTCACTATTTAAAGTATAAATTTAAGAATTTGTTTTTTAGTAATTATCTCACAACATGAGGGTTAAGTTTGTTGTTTATACTGGGGGAAGTGGGATGTCATTAACGGAAACATTGAGTATGTTACTGTTGGCGATACAAGGAGACGTGGTTTAGAAATTCAAACAGATCATTCATATAATAGTTTTTTAGATTATGTTTCTAAGATGTGTGATACTCCAAACATTACACGCTTGTCATACCGGATGTCTACGTTTACTGATCCGATCGATATATTTAATGATCGAGATCTTACATTTTTTTGACTTGGCGATGCAGAATCCTTTTGAATTATATAAATTATATATTATTGAAGAGTCTGGTGTTGGTTCCTCTGGGTTTTCTTCTTTAAACAATTTCAATACTCCATATTTAAATATTTCAGTTAACGAAAGTGTTGATGTTTTAAACGATGAATGTCCTATTTCAGAAAATAATTTTGAAAAATCAACCACGTCTATCAATGAATTAGCTTTTTCATCTATAGTGTTTGAGCCCGGTCATATATAACAAAGAAGAGATGAAGCTTGAGTTGGGAAAGAAATATTTGTTAGAGCATTTCAAGTTTAAAGTCGATAGATCATCTAATACACGGTATGAAGTGTCATGCATGGGTGATGGTTGTCAATGGCTATTTAAGGCATACGCTATTCCTGGTGGTAGTTTATTTTTTGTTAAACATATGAACGATAAACACACCTGTTCGAAGACATTAACACACCCACATTTCCGTTAGGCTAACCTAAAGGTTTAGGGTCACTATTTAAAGGAACAACTAAAAGACAGTGGTAGGATATATCGAGCGAAAGAGATTGTCAAAGATTTTAGACAAAGATTCGAGGTTGAGATAACAAACCTTCAAGCTTGGCGTGGTAAAAGCCATGCACTTGAACTTCTACAAGGAACAACCCGAGACTCTTTTGCCGAACTACCAATATACTGTTACAATTTGAAGCTTGCAAATCCTGGAAGCGTTACTCACATCTTGGTTGATGACTAGAGTCGTTTTGAAATGGTTTTTGTTGCGTTAGGTGCTGCAGTAATTTACACCTTTTCGTTTGTACTTGTTCTTATTTTTTAAGTAACATGGGTTTGATCTTATTTTGTTATCATTAATTTTCAGATTCGTAGCTTTATGTTTAATCTAAGACCAGTCGTTATCATTGACGCGACACACCTAAAGGGTGAATTTAAAGGGACATTGTTTTTAGCAGTGGGCATGGATGGAAATAATCAGATTTTACCAATTGCTTATGGCATAGGAAAATCAGAGGATGGTGAATCTTGGACATGGTTTCTTTCAAAGCTTAGAGAGTGTGTTGGTGAAATAGCAGATATGGCGATCATTTCGGATAGGGCGAATTCTATACATGTAGGTGTTAGAAACGTGTTTCCACGTGTTTACCACGGGTTGTGTTGTCGTCATTTAATGATGAATTTACGTTTACCGTCGTCTAAAAAAAGAATACGAGGTGCTATGGTGGAAGACATGTAAATCTTATCGGATGTCTAACTTTAACGAGTCATTCAATGCTTTTTGTCTTGCCGTTCCTAGAATACGCCAGGTTTTAACAAATATTGGGTTTGGTAGATGGGCAAGAGCCCATTGTCCCGGCAATCGATACCACTATATGACATCTAATTGTGCAGAGTCTATTAACTCTTTGTCTAGATACTCGTGTAAGATGCCGATAACGCAACTTATCGAATTCTTCCGCCAGTCCCTACAAAAATGGTTTTATGACCGCCGAATGCAGGGCATGCACGAGAGCCACTCACTCACTCAGTGGGCACAGAAGAAAATTTTAAAGAAAATTGAAGGGTCTAGAACCTCGACTGTTGCAGGCATCAGGGTAAACACTTTTCTTGTTGAAGAGGGTACGAAAAGGGGTTTAGTTGATTTTTTGAATTGTTCGTGCAGCTGCCGTGTCTGGCAAGTTTCTGGTCTACCTTGTGGGCATGTGATTGCTGTTTCAAGATTTTTGGGTGAAACTGACTGCAGTCATTATGCATTCTCGTGTTATTCAAACGAAGTATACAAAAAAACGTATGAAGAATCGATTAATCCTCTGCCTCATAGGTCTGAATGGGTGATGCCAGAAGGCCTTAGCAGTGTATTACCGTCGCATATTACAAAACGTCAATCTGGCCGTCCAAGAGAAAACACCCGAATCTTATCTCGTGGGGAAGAGCCCGTTCAGGTATATTGTTCGCGGTGTCAAACATACGGCCATGGTCGTGACGTTTGTTTAGATCCCACGCCACCACAGATTCGTTCACGTAAATCATCAGGGAAAGAAAAAAGGGAAAGAGAAAGAAACCCAGAGAGTCCAACGGATGACATTTTTCCATCTTATAACCTAGCAGAATTTTAATAATAGCGTAGTTTTTTTATGTTTTAATTAGGAAAATCATGTAACAAATTCTTGTAACCGCAATAGTAATTAGTAATTCTAATTTATATAAGAATTAAATTTTACAATGCGTACGCCCAGCCTTCAAAAATTAGTTGGCGTGTAGCGCCCGACGTAGAGTTCATCAGCCATGTAGCATCTATATCTGATACAAGCATCCTATATGTTTACTTCGTTCCATGTCACCGAACGGTTGTAAACTAGATTTTCCACTAGCATACATATGATAGCACCTGAGGTTCGCCCAATATGACCTCCGTTCTCAGGCCACACAACATCCCCGCAATACTCCAAGGCTTCTACACTATCTATCCCCGAGTGTTGCCAGTACGATATACGGCCCAGAAACCATACGAATGGAGATTCAAATTCTAAAAGAATTTGATGTATTTTCCTGTGTATGCAAAATGCATCTCCGCAATTACTTAGGTTACAGTTATCGGGAAAATAAGCATTTATTTTAAGCGAACGCATATCTATTTTTAGAATTAACCAGTGGTTTTCGTTGTGCGCTACGAGCATGTAAATCTGTAAAAAATGAAACGTTAATAAGCCCCTGAAAAGGTATTCTTTTTAGGGAATTTTTTAAAAATTACAAATTAGTTAAAAAATCAATATTTTTTATAAAAGATAAAATATAAAAAATTACTAATTATTTAAAAAATATGATGTGCACAAAATGCAACATATAAATTACATCAATTAAGGCATAAAACTAACCCTTTTTTTAGTACTAATGTTGGAAAAAGTGTGTTTTTGTCTTCCTTTTGTATTTTAAGGATTAAATGAGCTCAAATAAACAAAAGAAGCAAAAGGACAGCTAAATCTAACATAAATAAAAGAAAAGGAACAAACGTGGAATGCCCGACCCCCCGACAGCATCTTCCCAAGCAAAAACAATAAAACAGAAGGCTGAACACGCCCCGTGCTCAATGAGCACGGGGGCGTGCCCAAGTGTCAGCAGAAAAGACAAAGTTGTAGAAGCTTCTATCGCCCACCACGGGGTCGTGCTCAGCGGACACGGGGCCGTGGTCAACTCTTAGATTCGCAGAATCTGAAGAAATCTTGATAGTACAGATACGCTTTTGCACATGGGGTCGTGCCCAATGGACACGGGGGCGTGGTCAACTAATGCAGCCAAACTGCAATTAATGAAGAAAGAGAAGATGGATGGACACGGGGCCGTGCCCGAGCTTCTGTTCAGCCTATAAATAGGAGTGCTTGGATCACTTGCAACTCATCCCTTGGTACACCACCTCTCTCACACTTCACCCACCACCCACCACCATCACAACACCATCACCCACAACCATCATCCATTGTCCATCATAGAGTGTGTGAGTCGTCTCGGGATCCAAGATTGATCGTAAGAGTTCTTGACAATCAAAGGCCATGTTTGCCAAAGTCTCTTACATCACTTGGTGAAGACAAGTGTTTAGTGTAATACTTTTTATTTTTAATCTTTTCGCACTTTTTATTTGGTTATGTATTAATGACTTTAATAACTAGTTTCTTATGTTGAAGGTGATTCTTCCTTATCGTTTGTCCGTGGTGTCTTGGCATTATTTTACTGTCTATATAAAATAAAAGATTTTCACCATTCATATCTCCACGATCAATATGGAGATATGTTGGCTACCTGGTCGGGGGTTAAGGGAACGGTTTGGTGAGAGTCTTGCCATTGTTCAGTGTATAGATCCTGCAAAGGACCTGGGTCAAATTTAGTAGGACCTCCTTTAATACCCACCAGTATTGGATGGCGGGGGTCCAAAGTCTTTGATCCCCTCATAAGTAAGCTACTATTAAAACTTTAACCCGACTACTTAGGATTGTATCCCTGCTGACTCAGACTACTTAGCCGAGGGTAACATCACCTTCAAAAGAGGGGCCTACCACATTATGCATTAATAACTTAATTAATTATCTTTCAATAATCCGATCCTTTAGGATTGTATCCTTGCTGACTCAAACTAATGGATTGAGGGTAACGTCACTTTCAAAAGAGGGCCCTACTACAATAACTAAGATAATCTCTTAAAAAGTGCAAAAATGCGGAAATAATCAAAGGTTACACTACACACGAGTCGGATCCAGGTGATTCATCTTGTCTATCTGTTTTATTTTATTTTTATTTTTCAGCATTTTGGTTAGTTTTATTTTTCTAGTTTAAAATCTTTATCTAACGTTTTGATTTGATTAGACGTTGAGGATAAACCGGTACTAAAAGCTCTTGTGTCCTTGGACGACCTCGGTATCTTACCAACACTATACTACATCCACGATGGGTGCACTTGCCCATATGTGTGTTTAGTGTTAGTAAATATCGTGTTTTATAAATTTAAAACTTGGCTAAAAAGTGTAAACGGGCTTAAAATATACATAAAAAATATAAGACACTTCACGCACATCAAGTTTTTGGCGCCGTTGCTGGGGACACAAGGATTTTAGGAAAGTTAGGAATCAACGGCCTAATCGTTTTTCTTTAATTTTTCTGTTTTTTTAGGATTTTCTTAATTTTCAGCTTCTGCAGACCTCAGCACGGGCTGTGCCCGCTAAACACGCCCCGTGCCCAATCTTTGGAACTGGCAATCCTGTTTTAAGTCAGACAGTAAGCTGAACACGGGGCCGTGCCCACTCAACACGCCCCGTGCCCAAGTTCCAGTTACTGAAAACAGAACCGTAAGATCCCGACGGTTGGTAATTTCTGACACAAACATGAGTGGTACTGATATTTTTTACTTTTGGCACTCTTATGGCACGTGGTGTCAAATATGTGGTGGCTCTCATAAAGAATTAGATTGTTATTTTCTAAATTATAAGCCCCATTATATAGACCCATTGTTTTCCTGTAGCCTTAAGAGGTGCGAAAGTAAAAATAATCCATATCTCTCCCTCGAATGCTCTCAACCGGAGCTTCTAGGAGAAATGCTTCTTGATGAATTGTTTCAACTAGAAGATCTAATTCTTAATTGGTTAAAAGAACTTAGGATGGATTTTATTAATTCATCTCAAGACGATACCCAAGAAGAATTGTTGGGATCACATTCGACTAAAAACAACTTCGTTGTTCCCAGTGTTACCTCTAACTCTAGCAAGGACTTGAGCGATAGTCGTCCCTGTGTCGATTGTGCCGTGAAGGACTCTCCATCGACCTCGTTCGGTGCATACATAGACCTGAGCGATTCGGCATACACCTTCTTTAACGAGAGCCCGGGAAAGGGTTGGACTTGTCCACCTACAGTTAGCATAGGAATCACCCTCACCGACAACCTCTTGCGTTCTCGTCTTAGTCTAGAGCAATTAAGGTATCTTAGGCACTTTGGGGTTGTTCCATCCAGTAAGGAACTGCCCTATCTGGATAAGTTCCTTGAAAATAGACAAACTTCATAAACAGCCTCTCGACACGGAGCCGTGCCCAGGTCAACACGCCCCCGTGTCCGCCAAAAGATTCCTTTCTGACTTTTTGTCAGAAAACGGACAAAATGTGTCAGGATCCCGTCTGCACACGGGGCCGTGTCCAGCCGACACGGGGCCGTGTGCAGCGTGCTATCGTTTTCCATAAATGCAGCCAAGAATCTTGCACATTTGGACCATCCAGGGACAGAGATTTAAGAGGATCTTCTCACATACCATCCTAGGTATTTTCTAAAAGAAGGTTCTAACAACCACCTTGTCCTTTCCTCTTTTATCCATTACCTTCTTCTTCATCTTTCTTGCCTCAACACCTCCATTGAAGCTTGAGTTCCAAGCTTTATTGTGATGTTTGTTGGGTTTTTGTTCAAGGAATCTTGTTAAAAATAAGTTGTATAACATTGTTTTAAGTTATTACTGCTAAAAAATGCTTCATAAATTGGGAAAATAATTTAAAACTTCAAGATTCCTTGTTCCAAAAATCTGCAGAAAGGTGAACAAGGGGCCGTACTCATTGAGCACGGGGCCGTGTCCGCAGGTACTGTTTCATTAAAATAAACTTATTTCCGTTTGTTTTCGTAGAATGTTAAGTCAAAACAATGGAACCTCTTCTGCGCACTCCAGAAACAATCGAAGGGAAAGAAGGTCTTCAATTGAAGCAACTCTCGTACGCTACGTAATGGCATTATGTGAAGCTCTTGACGAGATGACTTCGGTAGAGGAGGTCCTTATAGACCGTATAAATTATCTTACGGTGGGGTTGGAAAACAGTTTTCGAGAAATTAACCTCTTGCACCAGAGGTTAAACATTCTTGTAACACCTCCCATGGAGCCAATCCTCCCTCAAGAGGATTGGAACCTAGCACTTGGAGTAAACAATCCTACCGGATGGGATGACATTCCAACGGAGCCTCCTCTTGAAGATCTACAAGAAGTCCCGGTGGAGGTTGCACCCCTTCAAACCGATGCCAATGAGCCCGCCTTTCTTCTCCCAAGGGAGATAGAGGAATGGCTCGCCGACGTGTGAGGGACCCATGCCCGAAGAAAGAAGTTCTTCAAAGCCGCATCCAACCGAAAGAATTATCTTTTCAGAAATTTTGCTAGTAGAATAAATTTTAGGCTAGAACTTCTTGGTTTAAACTTCTTGTGCTTTGTTTGACATAATTATCTAAAATATTAACTTATTAGGAATGTTATGTAATTCTGTCTATGTTTTAATGAATGATGGTTTTAGCTAATTTGGTGTTTGGATGATGTTGTACTGGATAAAACACACTCGGGATGGTGAAGGATAACAAGGGAAACTTGCACCAGCACCCCATGCACGAAAAGAGGATGTTCCGACAAAATTTTCTTCATTACAACAAGTTCAGCATGGGCCGTGCTCGCCCAACACGGCCCCGTGCTGCACAGTCTGCAAGAAATGCCCAGTTCAGGTAACTGGACACGGGGCATGCTCACTGAACACGTCGCCGTGCCCAGGCTTCTGTTTCTTTTTCTCAATTTCTGTTACTGGCGATCTAAACACGGGGTCGTGCCCGGTCACCACGGGGCCGTGTTCAGGCGCCCAGTAACATAAATTTTTGCTTTTCACACATTTTACACATTCAATCAACCTAAAAACTTATTTTTGGGACACATTGAGGACAATGTGTAATTTAAGTGTGGGGGCGATGCTAAAACTTGAATTTTTGCAAGTCCTAATCACAAGCCTCACACAAAACTCTATTGGAACCGCTAATCACCCCAAATTTTTTTCAAAAAAATTTCTTTTTTTTTTTGTCTTAGTTTAAGTTGGGAATTACAAGCTTTAAAAAAGTTATATTTTTACAAATTTACAACCGACAGCGTCGTGATAAAAAGAACCAACATAAGAAAATTATGAAACAGCATGACAAGCTTAGTTAAAATTTGATTATATATACTTGATCACATAAAACCCATTCCCACAAAAGTGAGTTTTGAGCCGTTATTGAGCATACAAATAGATATCTTTAAACTAAATGCTCATTTTTTGTTTCTTGTGTGAATAGCCGCTTGGTTTCTTACAACTCTAGAACTTGCCACGACGATACATTCCCGGTCCTTACCAACTTAAACCCGAGTAAGTAAATGATGGAGGCATTAGGACTAACTCTTTTTTTATTTCTACACCATTATTTTCTTTTTTTTACCACCTACCCAAAATCCCCTAGTTAACCCCTTTGAGCCTAAACCTTTTCATTTCTTAACCTAAAAGAAAACACCCTTTTACCCACCAAAATCCTTTTTCATTTTAAACCCTTTTTTTAGTAACAAGGCTCGGTTTTCTTATGACTTGCTTATCAAAAAAAAAAAAATGATAATGATGAAGCCAAAAGAAATAAACAAACAAGTTTATAAAAAAGAACTTTGTTTGAAAGAAATGTTTCATCAAAATAAAAAGTTATGAAAAATAAAAAAGTCTTCCGAAAAACCGATGTTTTTTACGCCTTTCGCCCTTTTTACTAACCACTAACCCAACCACCCACCTTTAGCCCAAGCCTAACCCTTCACCCCAAAAGTCCTCTTTATATTTACAAAGGTGTATAGTTAAAAAGGAGGACGATTGATTGCTTGGCAAGCTTATGGTAGAAGTAAGTTCCATGCCGCTCTCGAGTGATTCACTAAAAATACATATTCGGCCGAGTGTTGAGTGATCCCCCGTGAGGTATGTGAACTTGTATATAAATAGAATTTTAAAAAGGCATGTTATGCCCTAATAAGTAATTTATCTTATGTAATGTTTTTAATAAATCATGACGAATAGGATTGTAAATAAATAAAAATAAAACCCAATAAAAATCTTGGAATCCCGACACTCTATGACAAGCCCAAAAACCTTCTCTTCTACCCATTCCATTTGGGAGTGTAAAAGCCACATTATAAAGAGTTTTGCTTGAGGACAAGCAAAGATTCAAGTGTGGGGTATTTGATGTGCACAAAATGCAACATATAAATTACATCAATTAAGGCATAAAACTAACCCTTTTTAGTACTAATGTTGGAAAAAGTGTGTTTTTGTCTTCCTTTTGTATTTTCAGGATTAAATGAGCTCAAATAAACAAAAGAAGCAAAAGGCAGCTAAATCTAATATAGATACAAGAAAAGGAACAAACGTGGAATGCCCGACCCCCCGACAGCATCTTTCCAAGCAAAAACAAGAAAACAGAAGGCTGAACACGCCCCGTGCTCAATGAGCACGGGGGCGTGCCCAAGTGTCAGCAGAAAAAACAAAGTTGTAAAAGCTTCTATCGCCCACCACGGGGTCGTGCTCAGCGGACACGGGGCCGTGGTCAACTCTTAGATTCACAGAATCTGAGGAAATCTTGATAGTACAGATACGCTTCTGCACACGGGGTCGTGCCCAGCGGACACGGGGGCATGGTCAACTAATGCAGCCAAACTGCAATTAATGAAAAAAGAGAAGAGGGATGGACACGGGGCCGTGCCCGAGCTTCTGTTCAGCCTATAAATAGGAGTGCTTGGATCACTTTCAACTCATCCCTTGGCACACCACCTCTCTCACACTTCACCCACCACCCACCACCATCACAACACCATCATCCACCACCATCATCCATTGTCCATCATAGAGTGTGTGAGTCGTCTCGGGATCCAAGATTGATCGTAAGAGTTCTTGACAATCAAAGGCCATGTTTGCCTAAGTCTCTTACATCACTTGGTGAAGACAAGTGTTTAGTGTAATACTTTTTATTTTTAATCTTTTCGCACTTTTTATTTGGTTATGTGTTAATGACTTTAATAACTAGTTTCTTATGTTGAAGGTGATTCTTCCTTATCGTTTGTCCGTGGTGTCTTGGCATTATTTTACTGTCTATATAAAATAAAAGATTTTCACCATTCATATCTCCACGGTCTATATGGAGATATGTTGGCTACCTGGTGGAGGGTTAAGGGAACGGTTTGGTAAGAGTCTTGTCATTGTCTAGTGTATAGATCCTGCAAAGGACCTGGGTCAAATTTAGTAGGACCTCCTTCAATACCCACCGATATTGGATGGCGGGGGTCCAAACTCTTTGATCCCCCCATAAGTAAGCTACTATTAAAACTTTAACCCGGCTACTTAGGACTGTATCCCTGCTGACTCGGACTACTTAGCCGAGGGTAACGTCACCTTCAAAAGAGGGGCCTACCACATTATACATTAATAACTTAATTAATTATCTTTCAATAATCCGTCCCTTTAAGATTGTATCCTTGTTGACTCAAACTACTGGGTTGAGGGTAACGTCACTTTCAAAAGAGGGGCCTACTACAATAACTAAGATAATCTTTTAAAAAGTGCAAAAGTGCGGAAATAATCAAAGGTTACACTACACACGAGTCGGATCCAAGTGATTCATCCTGTCTATCTGTTTTAATTTATTTTTATTTTTGAGCATTTTAGTTAGTTTTATTTTTCTAGTTTAAAATCTTTTTCTAACTTTTTGATTTGATTAAACGTTGAGGATAAACCGGTACTAAAAGCTCTTGTGTCCTGGGACGACCTCGGTATCTTACCAACACTATACTACGTCCACGATGGGTGCACTTGCCCATATGTGTGTTTAGTGTTTGTAAATATCGTCTTTTATAAATTTAAAACTTGGCTAAAAAGTGTAAACGGGCTTAAAATATACATAAAAAATATAAGACACTTCACGCACATCAAAATACAACTTTATAAAAAATAATATATTTTTTAAAAAACAGAATTTTTTTTTAATTTTTTAAAACGCAGAGCTCTATTATATTTCCTTGTCAAATGTTGGTGTAAAAATGTAAAACTCTACAAATTTGTAAAAAACGTACACTCTGAATAAGCATACTTAACGGCGTACCATATCCGCAGGCCTCTTTATTTTGTTCTATTATCAAAATAAAAAACTAGGCGGAAGTACTGTCCAACGATAATCCTTTGACGACATCGCCATTGACCGTCTGTGAAGCTCCCATTGATACATTAGCTTGTTGCACCATGCATTGATATGCTGAGATAAATATGGTAAACGTTTGACTAAAAAAATATAAAAACACCATCATTAACAGGAAAGGTATTTCGAAGGTACCGTTTCCTGAATAAATCCATTTCCATAAAATCCAAGTAACCCGCCCCACCATTCTTTTCCTAGAGGTGTTTTACCCATGTAGGTTGAGTAGCAAGTTGGAGTATCGCCGTCATAGTAAAACTCTAGAATATTTGGAGACCAATGTTCAAACCGATCATTTTGGTTTATCCAAATGGTGCGTTGTACGGAATGAGGAATGTTTGAATAAGACATCCGGTATGGCATTATTGACATAGTGAGTGCACATATATATACACATGTTAACAAATAAATATAATATAATATAATGAATTTTTACTTAATATGTCATCAAGTGGAAGGTTCAAATGAGAAGAAAAATTTTGTAAGAATAAAAAGAATAAGTTTTAAACCAATAGAAATGCTCCATTTTAGTTCATTTAATATGTGTATTTAATGTTATTAATAAGAGAATATATGTAAATTTCTAATTGTAATTAATTAGCTAACTTATTAAACTTGTAACTCCCATTTTAAATATACTCTTTCAAGATAAAATAATTTAGGGTGAAGAACAATTTTCGACATGTGTAGGATAAATTTTAGTATGTGTAGGATACATTTTAGTATGTGTAGGAAAAATTCTTAAATGTGTATGATAAATTTAGATCTGCGTAGGGTAAATTTCGGTAAGTGTAAGATATATGTAGAATAAATTTTGAAATGTGTATGATAAAATGTTTTTTTTCTTTATTAATGACAGATAACATAATTAATGGGAGGAGTTATAAACTATTTAATGTTTTACCATTATATCCTTTCTTCTTTTTCTTCTCACATTAAATTTCGTCTCAAATGAACATTCCCCATGTCATCAAAACATATATACAAACAAATATAATGTCTTTCTCTTTCATAAAAATATAAACTAATACAAATCATTGTAAATATTCAAGATCTTCCTCTTCTATCTCGTCAATTGTGTCTTGAGGTATAAGCGAGTTGTAGAAAAGTATCGCAAGATGGCGCCTCATTCTTGTAGCCGTTATGCTTGTGTCTTCACCATCATTTAGTGGTTTTTTGTTAATCAACCAGTCCAGAAATATGCAAACCTGAAGAAATACTGGTTTAATCGACCGGAATCAGTTGAACCAGGGGGTTTGAATCTGGATAAACGGGTTAGGTCTTCTCGTTTGATTCAGGGGTGAATAATCTCCTTCCTCGAGAAACAACTGCAAAACAAACATCCGTTAGACTCACCATGGGGAGAATGGGGATTCTCTCCGTGACCACCCTCCGGCGTGAGAATAAGTACAGGTTTGATGAAGAAGAAGAAATAGTAATAAAGTGGAGTGAGAGTAACTTGAGAAATTGATACCTGAGTTGTCTTATTTGTAGCCGAATTTGGGTGGGAAAATCTGTTGATAACGGAAAGTACTTTTCCGTAAGCGGTTATTTCTGTCACACCCAAACTGATGGCGGAATCATCGGGGCATGGCACTGAGCGAAACGGATTGTCCAGAAGTTTCCATAACAATTATCATTACCAATTAATTTAAATTAACATGTCCTATACCATGCCTTAAAAGGTAAACAAATTATTACAGACAAGTTCCAGGTAAGTAGTTCTATTCCGACAACTCAGATTTTACAAAAATTGCCCAATTGTTTATCTGCTTCTAGAGATTCCTGTTTTCAGATCTACAGACAACTATTTGTTGGGCTCTAAAAGTCAATACACATAGTGTAAAGGTGAGCATACAAGTTTGATAATAGCATATAGAGTTCGAAATAGTTTATGCATAACCAGCACGTACACAGAGGAAAACGAAGCATGTTAATTATCGACACGGATCTATCGATACCAATGACTGCGGGTTGACTGCCCAAGGCAATTCGCAATACATGATCACCACTGTAATCCATGCAAGTAATTGTCCTTAACAACCCCCGCATGAGCGGGTGCTGAGTCCAAACTATAGTACTATCGTCGTTAAGGCAGGTAGACAACATTCCATGTGTAAACATAAAAAACAAGCATTCATTAAGTCACGTATAACATGCGGTAACGGTTAGCGTTTAAAACGTTGCGTAGTGTGTTCGATGTGATTTCGTATAAGTAACGTATGTAACACCCAAAAGTGCTTAAAGCAAAAAGGGATCGAGTATACTCACAGCGGTTGATGGATTGAAGGGAGCGCTTGAGAGTAAAGTTAGCCTGAACAGTTCGATAGTATAACGATAAGCAACGCGTAAAACGGAAATAGGTGTCGATGGGTCGGACAGCTGGTCGATCGGACGGCAGTCCGATCGGACTGCTGACCGTGCGGTTGACAGTACGTTCGGACAGTTGTCCGGTCGGACAGAGGTCCGATCGGATGGCTGTTCGAGTGGATTGTTTCTTCCTTTGGGTAGGATGTGTTTGTGTACGATGATTGACTTTTGAATTTTTCGTTGTAGTATTTGAAATCTTTGAATTATCTTTACCTTTCAGGTCGGTCGATCGGACGGTCGTTCGATCGGCCGGCCACCCGATCCATTGGTACTTCAGTGAAGAACATATCTTCCTCGTGCACTGAACAGGTTGAGAAATCGATTAAGTATTTAAGGTCAAGTATCTCATGATCTGAAGAGTAATCCGATCGAACGGCAGTCCGATCGAACAGTAGTTCGTTCAATACTCAACTTCAAATAGGTTGATCAAGTGTGGGACCCATGTGCTAGCCGATCGGCTGGCCGGTCGTTCGGCTATCTGTCCGTTCGGCTGACTGTCCGTTTGGACAGCAGTCCGATCGGACAATGCCTTGTCCTGGTCGGCCTGTTCGTCTAACACTTGGTTGTTTTGGTTGTTTTGTCGTTTTATCGAGGCGTTCTGATAACGAGTTAAGCAACAGAAACCTCGTCATTACTTGGTTCTCCTGATTGGGCAGGAATCACCCAAAATCCGGTCAGTTAACTTTTGTGACGGTGTTCCATGTTTAACCCGAAATCGGTGAACCTCGTGGCTAGAATACAGATCTTATGCCACACAACCACAAGAATGAGTAGTATGTCGACACAAGGCCCGATTCTACCGGTCTTGAGTGCATTGAGTGTAAAAGAGTTGAAAGTAAGTATGAAATTCAATCCTTTTCTTAGTGAAAATGTTTAGATCTATGGTAGATCTTTGTTTATTTATGTGGAAATCGGTTAGATTCAAGTTGTTCTTGTGAGATTGAGGCCAAAACATGAAGTTCTTGAAGAACACCATGATGACATCATCATAGAACACTCGAATCGTGATGATTTCACTCTTAAAAGTTAAAATCCAAAAGATAGAAAGGTGTAGAAGTGCGTGTAGATCACGAAAGTACAAGAATTAGGGCGAGAACTTACCAGAATCGAGAGAAATATGAGAAAAGGTGAAGAAAGTGTGCTGGTCAGTTAGAGGGTTTCTGAAAGTGGAAATGATGTCAATGACAGGGTTATTTATAGGCTTCCAAATGAGGAAAGTGCTGGCCTATCGGCTAGGCAGCTCGATCGGACAGCCTGTCCGATCGGACAGTAGTCCGATCGGCCGGCTGGTCGATCGGCTGGTAGCCTGATCGGTCAGTTTCCTGATTCGAGTGTTCGGTGCGACGATTTTTGATATTTCGATTTCGATTGCGAGTGGTGCGAATGCGATAGAGTTTTCTTTTTAAATTACTTTTAATACCAACTACTATATCAACATACAAGTATCCCTATTTCGTATTCGGTTTGCGATTGCGATTCGATTGCGACGAGTTCGATTGCGTTTCGATTGCGATTCGATTGATTACCACACATAACATAAATAAACATGCACAAATAACACATAAGGCACACACACACGTATATTAACCACCAAAATGCGTAATTCGAGTTGCGAGCGCGATGTTGATTAGATTAGATTGATTAGTGTTTAATTAACTTTATCGCATTGCTACTTCCTATTATTCACAGTCGTAAAGCGATTTGTAGCGATGAATATACTTCGATTCCTGCGATTTTAACTGATTACTCCACATAATACAACTAATGTAAAGCATAAAATTGACTACATACAGTCAAAGAAGTCAAAACAGGGATTGGGCAAGGAGAGACAGATTGCAATTAGCAATCTTTTCTCCCTTTGACTTCAATCTTGACTTTGACTTTGACTTTCGAAACACGGGGTGTTACAACCTCCCCTTGGTTAGGGAATTTCGTCCCGAAATTAGGCCGAAAGATGTACAACACCGTGAATCACTTTGGAGAAATTTCTTTCTCTAGACTTTTACTGCGGGTACTTCGCCTTCATGTTGCTTTCAAGTTCCCAAGTGAACTCTGCGCCTCATTTTCCTTCCCATCGGACTTTCACAATAGGAATGCGCGAGCGTCTGAGCTGCTTAGTTTGGCGATCCATGATTTCAACAGACTTCTCCACGAAGTGTAGTGTTTCGTTTATTTGGAGGTCGTCGAGGGGTACGATCAAATCATGCTCAGCCAGGCACTTTCAGAGGTTTGACACGTGGAAAGTCGGGTGGACATTACTAAGTTCCTCCGGTAGTTCGAGTCTGTAGGCAGCTTTTCTGATCCTTTCCAGAATCTTAAAAGGTCCAACATATCGAGGCGCTAGTTTCCCTTTCTTGCCGAATCTGACCACACCCTTCCAAGGTGATACCTTTTGGAGTACATAGTCGCCAACGTCAAATTCAAGGGGTTTGCGTCGTCTATCGGCGTAACTTTTCTGTCGACTTCGAGCTTTCAACAAGTTGTCTCGAATCTGGAGAATTTTGTCAGTCGTTTCTTGCAGTAGCTCAGGACCGGTTAATTGCGAGTGACCGATCTCGTACCACACAATAGGCGATCGATATCTTCTTCCATATAAAGCCTCGAATGGTGCCATTTGGATGCTGGTATGATAACTGTTGTTGTACGAGAATTCGACTAAGGGCAGGTATTTGTCCCAATTACCACCGAAGTCTATGACACACGATCGAAGCATGTCTTCAAGAGTACGGATCGTTCTTTCAGTCTGCCCATCGGTTTGAGGGTGGAAAGCGGTACTCAGATTAAGCGTAGTACCAAGAGTTTCTTGAAATGTTTCCCACACTCACGAGGTAAACCGAGCGTCACAGTCGGAGATGATGTCACGAGGCATCCCATGATTACAGATAATCTCGTCGGTGTAGATTCGGGCTAATCGTTCCACCTTGTAGTCTTCTCGTATTGGCAAAAAGTGGGCTGATTTGGTTAAACGATCAACAACAACCCATATGCTGTCATGACCTGATAACGTGTGCGGAAGTTTTGTTATGAAGTCCATGGATATACTCTCCCACTTCCACATAGGGATTGGGGGTTGTTCGAGTAAGCCAGAGGGCCTTTGATGTTCAGCCTTGACCCTTGCGCAGGTCAGCCACTTCCCAACGTAGATGGCAATATCCCTTTTCATACCCGGCCACCAGTACTTGTAGCGAAGATCCTGATACATTTTATCGGCACCGGGATGAATAGAATACCGGGACTTGTGGGCTTCGTCCATCAGAATCTATCGCAAATTGGTCCGCTTAGGGATCCAAATTCGGTCCAGGAAGTGGAATATCCCATTTGACTTATTTACCAGCTGAGCTCCATCGTGGTAGATTCGTTCCTTCTTCAGAGTGCGTTCGTTAAAACAGGCATACTGGGCTTCGCGGATGAGGGCTTCGAGATCGTATTGGGATTGGGTATCACGGATGCTGAGCAAATAACTCCGTCTGCTGAGTGCGTCGGCAACGACATTGGCTTTGCCTGGGTAATAACGAATCTCATAGTCATAATCATTGAGAAGTTCTACCCATCGGCGTTGACGCATATTAAGTTCCTTCTGATTAAAGATATGTTGGAGGCTCCTATGATCGGTGAAGATCGTGCACTTTGTACCATATACGTAGTGTCCCCAAATCTTTAACGCAAAAACAACCGCGCCTAGCTCGAGATTATGGGTTGTATAGTTCTTCTCGTGGATTTTAAGCTGACGAGACGCGTAAGCTATAACCTTGTCCCGTTGCATGAGAACACAACCAAGACCAAGGTTGGAAGCATCACAATAGACAATGAAGTGTCATTTCTGTCGGGCAACGTGAGAACAGGAGCATTGCAGAGCATGTGCTTAAGGCTTTGGAAGGCGGATTCTTGTTCGGTCCGCCAAACAAAAGACCTATCTTTATGCGTGAGAGCGGTAAGCGGCACAGCGATCTTGGAGAATCCTTTGATAAATCGGCGATAATAACCCGCTAGTCCGAGAAAAGAACGAACTTCGGACGGGTTCTTAGGTGTAATCCAGCTCTTTGTTGCTTCAATCTTCGCAGGATCGACATGAATACCTTGACTGTTCACGATGTGACCCAGAAACTGAACCTCCCCTAGCCAAAATTCGCACTTGGAGAACTTAGCATAGAGTTGATTCCCCTGGAGTAGTTCGAGAACCAAACGTAGATGTTGCACGTGTTCGGCTCTTGACTTAGAATAGATCAAGACATCGTCGATGAACACGATGACGAAACGGTCGAGATAAGGTTTACACACGCGATTCATCAGATCCATGAAGACCGCGGGTGCGTTGGTTAAGCCAAAAGGCATAACAATGAACTCGTAATGGCCGTGGCGAGTGCGAAAAGTGGTTTTGGGTATATCCTCCTTTTGTATGCGTAGCTGGTGATAGCCTGAGCAGAGATCAATCTTTGAGAAACATGTAGCACCTTGTAGCTGATCAAACAAATCGTCAATGCGAGGTAAGGGATAGCGGTTCTTGATGGTTAGCTTATTCAATTCCCGATAATCAATGCACATCCGGAACAACCCATCCTTCTTTTTAACAAAGAGGACTGGCGCGCCCCAAGGAGAAGTGCTCGGGCGAATGAAGCCTTTCTCAAGTAGTTCCTGGAGTTGGTTTGAGAGTTCACGCATTTCAGATGGTGCAAGGCGGTAGGGAGCTTCGGCAACAGGGTTGGCTCCAGGAATGAGGTCGATACGGAATTCGATATCATAACTTGGCGGAAGTCCAGGAAGATCATCAGGGAACACCTGAGGAAATTCACGGACCACTGGGACGTCTTTCACTTCTGTCTTCCTTTTCTTTTCCTTCTCCGCTACTACAATGTTAGCCAAGAAAGCTCTGTATTCCTTGCGGAGATACTTGCTAGCTTGGACGCAGGACATGAGTTTGAGACCTTTCGAAGCAGTTTCGCCATAGACACACAGTAAATTACCATTCGCGAGCGAGAATTGAATTATCTTGTCGAAGCACACAACTTCAGCGTGGTTTTTGCGAAGAAAGTCCATGCCTATTATGACGTCGAAACTTTCGAGTTGCATCGGAATAAGGTCGATGGGGAAGATGTGATTGTTGAGCTTAAGAGTACAATCACGAAGAACAGAATTAACGACGACAGTTCTTCCGGTAGCGACTTCAACATCGAACGACGAGGAGAGATAAGAGCGCTTACGACTAAGGAGCTTCTCAAATTCGAACGACACAAAGCAATTATCGGCTCCACTATCAAACAAACATGATGCATAAATACCATTCACAAGGAATGTACCATTGACCACGTTGTTGTCAGTCTGGGCTTGGCGCACGTTGATGTTGAAAGTTCTGGCGCGTGCGGCTTGTTGTTGCTGCTGAGGCTGCTGCTGCTGGTGAGGCTGCTGCTGGGGCTCTTGTTTCACCACCCTGTTCGGGCACATGTTTGCAAAGTGGTTGGGATCACCACATGCGAAGCAGACTCTGGCGTTGATCGCGGGTGCCGGAGCCGCGTGTTGGCCTTGCGGGGCAGGGAGCAGAGCTTGATGAGCAGTGGCGGGAGCTGCGGTGTTGCGAGGACCAGTACGACAGTTGACAGTGAAGTGGCCGTACACGTTGCAGTGAGCGCAAAAATGACAGGCAATACCCACCGGATGATGATAAGAGCATGTAGGGCAAACCAGATGGGGACCTGTGTATGCACGCTTTGCTGGAGGTGCATAAGTAATTGGAGCTGGATGGTGGTTGTGTTGCTGCTGAACCGGTATGGATTGTAGTGGAGCATCAGTGGTGGTGGCAGCGAAATTCTTGTTGCTGGAGTTTCTGTTGTTGTTCTTCTTCTTTCGGTGTGAGGACTTTGATGACTGTGGTGCGGTGGCGGCCGAGTCAGCGGTTGGTACGGCAGTAGCTTGATGCAGATGCTTCGAGGGTTTATCCCAGACACCGGCCTTAACCCGTTTGTCGTTGATTTCAGCGGCCAGCAGGTAGGTTTCCTCGATCGTCTTAGTCTTAGCCGCTTGCACGAAATCTGCGACACACTCAGGCAGGGCTCAGATATACTTCTTGATTACCATGTCAGAAGTTTTCACCTGATCAGGGCAGATGATACTGAGCTGCTTGAATCGAGCAGTTAAAGCAGCGTTTTCACCATCCTTCTGCTTTATGTTCCAAAATTCATCTTCCAACTTCTGGCGTTCATGAGGAGGGCAGAATTCTTCCAGCATGACCTCCTTGAGTTCGTCCCATGACAGGCCGTAGGCTGCATCGTTTCCTCTTTTGTTTCTCTCGACCGTCCACCAGTCTAGTGCGCGGGACTGGAAGACGCCAGTAGCGTTGAGAGTACGGAGATCATCAGGGCAACCGCTCTGTCGCAGAGTGACCTCGATGGAATCAAACCATTGGAACAACGCTGTGGGGCCTCCCTCGCCAGTGAGTTCCTTTGGCCCACAAGCCTTGAACTACTTGAAGCTGTAGGCAGCTTTGGGGGTAGTTTTAGGAGCTTCGGTTCTTGACTCCTCAGATGATTTGCTGACGTTCTCGTAGACATCACTGACAGCTTTTGCTACATGTTTGGCGATGATAGCAGCAAGTCGTCCGTCTCTCTTTTCTTGGCGAGAAAGTGATGGGCGACGGTGTCAAGATGACGACATTGTCTACAATAGACATTGTCATATGTCTCAGACACGTCATAGTCGAATCTCACCTGTAACACCTCGGAAAATCACGCCCAATGATGTATTGACACGTGTAATGAACCCTAATAAAGTCCAATATTGAAATTAAGGGACTAATTTTTTGAAAAATCGAAAACTTTAATTATGAAAGGACTGGAGGTGTTAACATACCTAAAATAAGTTGCTAAATAACCTCTCACGATATTTTTGTTCACAAATGAGCCGCTTGATGATCGAGTGTAGCCGTTTGCGGAATTAATTGAAAGTTTGCGCAATAAAGGGTTAAAGGCATCAACATGTTAATTCTTACCTCTGAGTGACCTTTTAACAAATCGGGAGCTTCATGATATTTGAATATACTCTCGGGAATGCCAAATAATGGTCGTCTTAGGTTTTTATGTCTATAAGTAAAATTACGCGCAACTTTGCAAGTTAGAGGGACTAAAAGTGTCAATATGTTTAATTATACCTCTGAATGAACTTTTAGCGAACCCGAAGCATCGTGATGTTTAATAATAATTTCAAGAATGTCTAATATGGATTAGACGAGGCTTCAAGGCTATTAAATGGTGAGATGCGCAAGTTTGCGCAATAGAGGGACCAAAAGCGTCAACTTTTGAATATACGCTTTTCGGTGACCATTTAAGCAGTCGGGAGCGTAGTAATATTTAAGTATATGCTTAGGAATGACCAATATGGCCCATGGAAGGCTTGGATATCATTAAATGACATTTAGCGCTGCTTTGCGCAATTACAGGACTATTTGCGTCAAACTGCAAAAGTAGGACGATTCGTATGGTAACGGACCTTCCGGAATATGTCCATGAGTTAAACATACCCTATTTATTCTTTATATAGCTTAGATATAGGCATAGAGGTGTTTGGTGCGCAAAAATAAACTTTTACGTCATGCAGGGACTAAAAGTGTCAAAAAGTGCACAAGTTTGCATTTTCGTGCATATCTTGCATCCTGAATATCCCCGGACACCCAAAAATTTATGTAAGTACTAAAATATTTTATTTTAGTGTTTGGCTTGATAAAATTCCATTCATCGCGTAATTTGGTTCGTTTTTCGCGTCCGTCCGTGTTTCGTCGTAATTAGCCGAACAACGTGACCGTACGACCATACGAACCGACATCCGGGATATTTTTGAGCATGTTTCATGTTCCCTACGCTTAGGCATCATTGTAGAGCCTTAAAAATGGTTTATCGGGCCTTAAACGTGTAAGAAATTACATTTGGAGGTGTAGGGGCCAAAACTGTCAACAATTGAAAGTTATGCAGATCTGACCTGGTCCTTACGGACCGTATACAGGACCTCATACGGTCCGTATTCTAATTCCAGCAACCATAAACTTAAAAACCAGCTTTGGTTTTGCTCTTTGTCTCACATAATTGATTCTATGGGCTGGTTTTAGTGCACCCCTAGTTTTCTAAAACATGGGGCATACCTGTAGGGCTGAGATCGAATCCCGTTTACCGATGAACGATCCTAACGGCTCTCAAAATCCTATAAATACCCCCTTTGATTTGGGTTTCACTTGCACCATTCTTTCTTTTCTGATTTGCTCTGAATTCTTTGAGGGTCTTGAGCTTCTTGAGAACATCTTTCAGTTCTTTGGACTCTAGTAAGTAATTCCTTCATGCTTAGTTTAATTATTTAGCGTTTTAAACCGAAAAGTCAAGCGTTATCGATAAATGCTTTGACTTTTAAACGGTTGAGTCATTGTTCGCAACGAACATGGCTACGTGACCGTAATTAGGTAGGTGTTTAACCCTCAAAAGAGCACCTCCTAATTACCACGTTTACTTAGTTTATAGGCTCGGTTCGGAACCGAAAGTCGTAAAAGTTGACTTTTGCTTTGACTTTCAGTTCTGACCCGATTTAACTTAGTTTAGATATGCCTTAGGATTCCATTAGGACCATATTATAGGTTAGTATAATCCTCTGAGGTTATACAACTTGGTTCCATAGAAATCCTAGTTCATGCATGTTTCCGTTAAATGCCTAAATGTTGACCGTTATGCCCTTTGGACCTTAAAACGATATTTTCGAAATGTGAGAGGATAGAAACCTTCATTACTGATTTATAAACTTGTCCCTAAAATTTGACATCAGTTTGAGGTCTAGATTAGGAGTTATGCTCATTAGCGTAAAATGAAAAGCTTTTATTAATTAAACGGCATAATTAGCATATATCTTATCTAAACCCAATTTTTGATACCAAACTTTTTACCTACTGATATAAAATAATATTTTGGGATTTTTAGAGATTTTTATTTATTTTTAGGCCGAGCATAACATAGGGTTCTAAGCTTGATTCGGTAGTTGTCGGTTTTGCCCTTTTGGGCTATAAAATGAGTTTTACAAATCCTTTTGATGTCAAACCTTTTTCTACTGATCTAATATGATAAATAAAATATTTTGAGCCTTGTGGAATAATAAAAACATCATCTTTTCTTTGAAAACCTGGAAATGGCTCCAAAACACCTTTTTTAAGCGTTTTTAAAGCATAGTATGTATCAAAACTATTTTAAACATATAAGGTTTGATGCCTACTGATATATTCAGTAAATTTTTATATTTTAACAATAAGGAAAAGTTTTAAACTCAGGTTTTCAGTTTTGACATTTTTAGCCTATGTGAAATTACCAAAATGCCCCTACGGTGCATCGTATGGTTATAATTAATAAATTTCACATATATACGATAACCAACTGTTATAACTTATTAAATTAAGTATATTTACTGATTAAATCAGTTTTAATCTCTCTTATAACCTTTAAAATGACCAAAATACCCCTACGGGGCATAAATTGGTTTTAAATTCGTTTTGGGCATAATGGAAGGTATCCTACTGATATCACAACATATTTAAGGCATATTAACTTAGGAAACCTGTTCATGATTCTTTTGGTTACCCGTTACGCACTTTTCGCGTCCGGATCGGCTTGTGTAACTAGTTTGCATAAATTAGCCGAAATGGGTCAAACCTTATCATTTTTATCTCCAAATCCAGAATGTGTTTAGTTTACCCTTATTACACAAGTATACAAGCTTGTCGGGTCTAAACCGCATTCTAACCCGGTCTTCGCATAATCATGCGTTTTGAACCATGTCCTCCTTGAATACTAACCGGTCTAAGCGCAGGCTTAATTAAAGACCCGTTAGGAATCTAATAGGTTATTAAAAACCTTCGTTCCAGATTTAGGAGCCCAGTAAAAGCTATCTGTACTTGCTTGGTGGTATACGGCTGGGATAAATTGTATAAATTTGCTCAGGTAAATACTTTTAGCTTATTTTCCCTATACGGGCTTGGGGTATGGTATATAAAATACCGCTTAGTCGGGCATTGAATCTTTGATCAAATGAAGGTTAAATCATTGAAATGACCTGTTTGAATTGTTTTGTTTACTTAAAGACTTTGGGGGGTTAATGACCATGTCCCGGATATCCTTGGCATCATTTTAAGAAATGGCCACGACCTAAGCACGCGGGTGTAGGCGTACACCCGTTAGTGTACATATAAATATTAAGGTATAACCGCCGGTTTCGGGGGAAATCGCTGCGGGACTATATCATGTGGTGTGTCTATTGATCTTTAACCTAGCGAAAACCCGGGGTACTGAACGCATAAGAAACATGTAATTCTTTTACAAGTTTATATTCAAATAATTATCCCAAGTTATAAAAATCTTTTTGTGCCGTTTGCACTCAAATCAATTTTCTAAAACAATTTTAAAATGAGTCAGTTAAATTGTATTTACCAGTGTAAACTGACGTATTTTCCAAAAAGGGCTAAGTGCAGGTACTAATCGGAATAGGCTGGCTACTCCTAGCATCAATAAAGAGTCTCGCAAGCTTAAGATGCCTAAAGTCTGTTGAACAATGTTTCATTTTATCTTTGATCCGCCTGTGGATCCTTTACTTTCCGTTTGTAATACTTTGATATTACCATATATTTATCTTTTGCTTCCGCTGTGCATTTAAATTGTGTTATTTGACTATGATGATATCAACTACGTCACGATACTCCCCACCGGGCCCACCGGTAACACGTGGAAATATCAGGGTGTGAGGTTGGTATCAGAGCCAACATTGAGTGAATTAAACACTAGCCTTTTGTGTTTAATCTCAATGACACAGTAGCACATTCCTTGACATTCTGAGTCTAGACTTAACATAGGAGTACTCTCATCTCTATTCGGAGAACTATTGCTTTCAAATTCTATATATTTTAATATGTCATCAAGCAAAGAAGCCATAGTGGAAATTCTCCCCATTTAAAGCCTAAGGAAGGCCGAGCTTCGTACCACGACTAGGATTAACGTGCAACCAAGGAGAAAGCATTCAGAAATAAAATGAAGAAGAAACTCCTTTTGCTAAAATTCGTTTCCTCAGTAAGTCCTTTGTTGGTGCATACATCTGTCGACTTCGTCTTGTATCGAGTCTATTATTATAAGTGTTAGATCAGGGCTCGTAGTTCGAGGAAATTAGGGTTTGGATGTGATGTTTGTACTAATTCTGCTTGAAAGTAACATGTGCAGTTTCAAGCGAAATCAACATTACTAATTCCGCTTGAAATGCACATTGTCACTTTCAAGCAGAATCACATCACTATATATACCTTTCAAACGAAATTAGTTGTAACAGTTTATGATTTGGATACCGAGGTGCTTCCGGTTTGTCCTGTGATTGTATTTGCTGTTATATTAATCAGAAAGTAGTATAAAGTGATATTCAAGTTGTTTCAAAGTATATTTCTCTATTTCCGCCTTTGGAATAGATTAAAACTCCTTTGATCGACTCATTCGGGTCACAAACCTATCCTACAAGTGGTATCAGAGCTCAGGAAGAGGAGTTCTTACCGATTCAGCTCATAATTTCTGTTTTCTACACCTTCTTTTCAAAATCAACAAGTTTTTTACGGTTAAAATCGACTAATTTTCTCACATATCCTGCGAAACTACATTTTAACAAATCCTTGAAAGTTTCAGACCTAAATTCAAATTAAAAATAACTAAAATGGACCAAAGTTCTGATTCCGCTTAAACGAACATCTTTGATTCCGCTCGAGATTGAGATTTCGCTTGGCTGATTCCGCTTGAGATAGTCTTATTTCGCTTCAGTGAGCTATTTCGCTTGAAAAGTTTCAAACGAAATTAGTTATTCCGCTCCAAACTGATATTCCGCTTGAAATTGGTGTTTTCGCTTGAACTGATTTCGCTTGAGATAGTTATTCTGCTTGAACAAGGATTTTGTTTAAAAGCTTGATTTCGCTTGAGAGAGTATTCCGCTTGAATTGTTTTAGCTTGAAAAGTTTTGTGTTTGAAATCGTGTTACCGAATCATGAGTGAAGAATTTTACAACGCGTTTGCCACATCCCCGACTACTCCGGCTTCCATTGCTCAAAACATGAATTTAGAAAATGAAACTGGAACAATGCAAAAACCCCCGAAGCTAATGAGCATTGAGGAGTATTACGGATGGAAAGATAGGTTTGAAAACTGGGTTCAATTTAACCATCTGAGATCTTGGGAATGTATTTTGAAGAAGTATGTTCTACCACGTATAGATCTGCAAGTTGAAAAAGAAATCTTGGAATTCAGTGACAAAGAACGTGACATGTACAAAGCTGAAAAGATGATGATTAGTCTACTTCAGCAAGCCATCGAAGAAGACATCTTTGTATTGCTTCAACATGACAAAACTTCAAAATCAATTTGGGATGCTCTTAAAATCAAATTTGAGGGAAGTGAAAAGATGATTAAGAGCAAAAAGGCACTGCTTAAAAAAGAATTTGATCTTTTCACAAGTTTGCCAGGGGAAGATACAAAGAAACTAATTGAAAGATATTGCCATTTAGTGAGATCTATGTCAATGTTAAGCATAACCAAAGATCGTGAAGAATGGGTCGTCAAGTTAGCTGACGCTTTACCTCAAAAGGAGTGGGGTACTTACTTGATGATCTTAAAGAACACTGGAGTATATGATGGTTTGACGATTTCTCAGTTCATCGAGAAGATTGAGGGTCAAGATCTTGAACAGCAAAAGATTGTGAGGATGAATAATCCGAGTGGTCAACAAGACGTGAAAATGTATTTTAAAGGCAGTGTTGAAGAGGTTGAAAGAAGTCCGAAGATTCAAACTGCGTTTAGTGCTGGAAATTCATCTGAAAATGTTGATCAAGGTTCAAACAACAGCAGTGGATTTTCTTCATATCCGAGTGTTAATTCCAAGAGTTCATCATCAAGTTTCCATTCTCAAAGTACAAAAAGTGGTGGTTGTGTGATACAGTGCAATATAGCTTTGAATCTTCCAGAGGGTCAAAGTTTCTCTAAAGAAATTGCAAAAGATCACATGTCATTACTAGCAACTGTGCTGCAATCCTATGAAGGTTTCATTGCAGGGAGAATCGGGAATCCTATGCTAACGAAGGAGGATTACGATCAGATAGACGCTGAAGAAATGGAGCTCATGGACATCAAATGGTGTCTAGCTAGTGTCCTGAGAAGAGCTGAAAAGTTTAAGATGATTACTGGAAGAAATGATTTTCTTGATGCACATGCTTCCACTTTAGGTTTTGATAAATCTAAAGTTACTTATTTTCGATGCAGTGAGAAAGGTCATTTCAAGAGGGAATGCAAGAATAGAGAAGCAAATGAAGCAAAGAATCCGTTTGGAAAAGATAACTATTACCGGAAAGCCATATATCAACAAGTTGGTCAACAAAAACAACAAGAACCACAAGTGGCTCATGGTAGAAAAGTGATAGAGGATTCTTCAAAGAGAGCATGTTTAGTGAATCAAGAAAATTTTAGCTGGGATAAATACTTTTCATCTGACAGTAAAGCATGCCTAATCAATGAAGATGATGAAAGGTTACCTGAAGGTTTTAGCTGGGATATGTTTGTGGATGAGAAAGGGGAGTTTAAAGCTTTCATTGCTAAAATTGTGAAAGAACCAGATATGTTTACCGAGTGGATGAAAGCTATTGGTGTTAATGTGAAGGATCAAGAAGAAAAATCTGTTTCATCAGATGAAAGTTCACAAAGTTCAGATGAAAGTTTAGAAAGAGCATCTGTTTTTAATCAAACACCATCTGATTCTTGTTCTTCAGATGATAGTTCTGATAAGTCAATAGAATTTGATCAATCACCAACTGATGACAGTGGTGATGATGAAGAAGAAAGACATATTAATGTTGCAAAAACTCATCTATCTCCTGAAAGCTTTCATTTTTATTTTGCAGATCGCTTGGAGAAGCTGAAGGAAAGACGAGCAGCAAAAGAACAAAAGCAAATGAAGTCTGAAAGTGTTGTTCAACAAGAAGAGATTGTTCAAAATGAAGAAGTTAAAATTGTTGCTGAGGAGATTGTTGAAACTGAGAAGGTGATTGAAGCTGAGAAGATTAGCGAAGTAGAAAAGATTGTGGAAGTCATCAAGCCTTGCTCAAAATGTCTAGAATCTTGCAAAGAATGTGCAGCAAAAGACGAGAAGTTGGCTGAGCTTGAGAAGATGAAGGAACAATTACTGTTCAATCTCAACTACGTGAAGGAGTCTTATGATGTTTTGAACAGAACAATAACTGGTCTTCAAAAGACAAATTCTAAAAGAGAAGATGCTTTGACGATGATGAATGCTACAATGATGACGAAGCAAAAAGCTATAAACCATTACATTGAGGAATGTGCCAAGCTGAAACAAGAGTTGGAGACTGAGAAAATTGAGAATGAGAGAACCAGACGATTATTACAGAGTTATTCTAGTTCTGATTATCTTATTGATCGAATTTATCCAACTGTTGCAGGTTTCGAAGCATTTCAGGATGAGAAGCCAAAGAAGAAGGATACTGGTAAGAAACCGAGTGTTAGCTATAACAAGTGTCCGCCTCCGATCTGGGAAGGATATTCTCCCAGAAAAAAAATGAGGAGCAAGTCCAAAAAGCAGTCAATATAACGCTAAAATCCGAAAAAACTGATGAATTACCAGAAAACATTGACGTCACTTTCACATCTTCTGACACTGATTATGAGTCTGAGTTAATTAAAAAGGTGGTCGATCAGGTGTTGGATACAGATGAGGAGTCTGAGTCAAAGTCTGAGTCTGGAGGTTCAAGTTCGTCAGTCAACAGTCCAAAGACATCGGTTAAACGGGCTTACAGTAAAGAGTTTTTGTTATCAAAATCGAATTTGAATGATGAAACATTTGAAGTAGCATATACTTTGAATGATTCTGACAAATTATATTCTGACAAAGAGTTTCCAATAAGAAGTGTTAGATTTGAAATGATCAAAAAGGTTTTCAAAATGACAGAAATTAATATTTCTGAAATAAAAGATTTAATTCTTACTGAAAAATCTAAAAATTACACTTCAAGAGTTCAACAGCGATTAAACAAGAAAAAAAGGTTACAATTCTGGTTCTGGTTTTCAAAAGAAAACAAACGATAATGGTAATTTCAAAAAGAAAGGTCTTGGTTTTATTTCATCAGAAAATTATAAAAATGATAAAATTTCTAAAACAAACACAAAATTTGTTTCAGGAGGAAGTGCTGAGGAAGAACAGAAGAAACCTTTCTGGAGACAATCAAACCAGGAGTTTCTTGCTGAGAGGAAAGGAACTGGAGTTTTTCATCGAAAGGAGACTAGAAGCTGTTTTAGATGCAATGAAGCTGGTCACATTGCATGGAATTGTCCGTTGGATACAAAGACAAAACAGGAAGTTTCTGAAAAACTTAAAGAAAAAGTTGTTGAGAAACATGAACCACCAACTGAGAAATTCAAAATTTTTGAAAATTCAACTTATGAAGTTGGTGAGTGTTCAAAGAAAATTTTTTACAAAAAGAGAGCCAAAGACAACCAAATGTGGGTTGTTAAGAAGTCTGATGTAAAATTCGGCGATGAACCTGATTCCACAAAATCAGAGGAGCCACAGGTTGAGGTTAAAGAGGAAAATCAGTGCCTCCAATGGATGATGTTAATTTTCCACCATTAAGGGCTGAGAATTTTAAATCAAAAGTTGGTAATGTTGAGATATCGAATCAATTCTATTCTGAAAAGAAAGAATTTGATGTCGATAAAGCATTTAATGGAAATGTGAAAAAGATATTTGGAAAAATGGTTGATGGTAAGGTGAAAGGGGTGAAAGAATTTTATGAAACAAAAAAGGCAACATACACCCTGACTGAAAGTGAACTTGATAAGCTAACATCCAAGCTTGCTAAGGCTTGGATGTCTGTGTTTAACTGAAAAATTGGACTTGCCGGAGCTCCCAAGTTTGTAATCGTGGAGCAGGAATCGACATAATTCTTGTTAAAATAGTTTTTGTGAAAGATTTTAAAATTGTTGAAATTCTTACAGGTTGTGGACTTGCCGGAACTCCCAGGTTGGTAATTGGGGAGTAGGAATTGGCATCTTTCTTGAGAAACTCACAGGTTGGTAACTGTGATATTTCAAACCTACAAGTGGTAAATCAGGGACATTAAGTTGTACTTGATTTTCTACAAGTGATACTTGTTGATAGTTTTTAAATCTGATAATCTTTACTAGTGGTTGAACGAGCAATGTGATGAATTAACCCCAACTTTACAAGTGATAAAATCAACAAAACTTATTTTCCGGAAAAACCATTTGATTAAAACAAACTTAAGTGTTTTGAAATCAATGGGAAAATAGTTTGTTGTAAGGGGGAGTTCTGATTGTTTTTGCCAAATGGATGGCGAATTGAAGCGATTCAATATCAGTTGTCATTTTTCTTGTACAGTTTGTTCTCAATTTTCTTTAAATGTGTTTGCATTTTAGGGGGAGTAAAAATTTCAGAAAATCCAAAAACATTAGAAAATTTGAAAAAGCCAAAAACATGATAAAACAAAAATGAGTTTTGTTGTGAAAAAGAGGAAATGATAGTACATCAGTGGATTATCTGTCACACCCCCAAAATACCACCTAGGGGATATCCCTGTTAGGCATGTGACGTACCAATTACGAGCCACTAATTACATTGAACGCACACAAGTTCCGAAATAAAATCCTTAGTTATTAATGAAAAATACCATAAACGAGTTTAAATGAAAACCAACATGTTCAGCGGAAGCAAATAGTAAACCAAATTCAAAAGGTTCAAAACCAATGTATACAGTCAATAATCAACCAATAGAACCCTTCCAGTCGACCCATGACCACTCATGCTACTCCAGACAGCAAGTCCCCAAATCCAAGATATCTAATGACCTGCGAGCATGCAACAAGTGTATCAGACAACGCTGGTGAGTTCATAGTTTTACGAAAACGTTGGTTACCAAGTGTTTAGTTAATCCATTGAGGTTAATTCCAAAAGTAATGTTGAAAACAATGTTGATAATACCCCGAATACAAGACGGCTTCTGATTATTTTGCCCTTTCTCCAATGCTCCTATCAAAGCATTGGTCATGACTAGGTCATTAGTTCAACACCCGTCCTCCCAGGAACGGGGTGAGGTTGCCAAACCTAAGTAGCGCTACTAACTAATACCATGTTACCTTCCCGGTAACCAAACAACACGGAGGGACTTTAAAGGTGATAGGAAGAGTATATTATCCAACATTCCCGTTTTTACCCAAAAGACTTATCCCTCCTCGGGATTCCCACTGACTGTCCCAACCACCGGGACACATGCTCAAGAGAGATGAACTCACCTTAGATTGCTCGGTAAGACTAATTACTTGTTTTATCGTTGGACACCCCAAACCCTAGTATGGTTCCAATGATAGTCAGTTTCGTTCACATAGAATTCACGCATTCATATATTTCACATGTGGTAGGCAAATATGGCACATATTATCACACAAGTTATGACGAGTATTCGGGTTATTTGTATCTTCACAATACAAGCTCGTACATCATAATGACACTCATCAACATCTCACACCTCATTCCCATGAACATGCACGTAATAACAATAACTCATAACACTTTATACACTTACAACCGAGCCCGCTACATCCCATCGGCCCAAGAGTAAAATTGCATGTAATTCACTAGTATGCTGTTTTGTTCCTAAAGCCCATTCCCGAGTTCAGTTATTTGTGTTCTCTTTTATCAACAGTTCTAGTTGTAATATACTCTTACATTAACATCACTAAAATATAACAATCCCATGTCCCACAATTATCATAAATTCATAATCACACTATTATTGAAGCATGAACTATTAACACAATATCTTATATACACAATACCATCATCATCCTATCCGATTGTTATATAATTTCAACCCTTTTATTAAATTATGAACGACAAGTTACACATAGCAATCATACATATCAGATCATCATGCATTCCTAAACATACATATTTTCTAAATTACTGACACATTATTGGAATTTTCCACTTTATCAGATCAAGTCCACATGCCGCCATTTTCTATTCAAAGTTATCACAAACCTTTTTCAACCATTTAACTTCAATTCCATTGGACCAATAAACCATTCTCACATCAAAATCTATTATGATTAATATATTTCTTGCATGCACATGTCCCTATCAAGCACACATCATTGCATAACATGAATCCTACCATAATAATTTTGTCGTTCACCACCTGTACACATCAGACAAAACATCATCATCATCACATAACATCTTTGATTGCACCACTATAACCATAACAACCATCTATTATATCCGATGCAACAAATAACTATGATCAGTCCAATCAACAAATGACTAACACCATTTAAGCATTCATTGTCACACAAGCATGAAAGTTATTAAATGAGAACTACTAACCAGAAGGTTCAACCGGTCAAGATGCTAACACGAGGGGGGGCTGCTGAACTCGTACGATCAGGGAAGAGGGGGGTAGGGTTTGTTATGGTCGAGTTTTGTGTTAATCCCTACCTAATACGTATACATCCTAATGATATCAAATTTGGGGCGGTTAACCTCTTTGGCTGAAAACAATGGGCTTAAGCCCATACAGTTAGTTTTTATCATAACCCATAATGTAGTAAAGTTGTTATAATAGGTTTGTATTTAGTCCAATTTGCGTTTATTGGGTTACAAGGGTTTAGGGTAGCCGAACTGGGCTTAAACCCAAAACGTGGAATTGGGCTGCCATAATTAGGTGGGTAATTTTGAGCTTGACAAACTTAGGCCGGAATTAACATTGTGTGGCCCATCCTTCATATGGCCCAAATTATGAAGCATAGTGTCTAACGGAATCAAAACGTGCGTCTAAGTTTTAACAAGATATAATAGCACAACATAAAGCAAAATTCATCTAAACAAGGAACGTTAAGTAGGAATGATGATCAGTTAGGGTTGCGGGGTTGAACGACACAAACCTTGAAAGGTTGGATTGTCACATTATCACAACATGCTAAAGAAATGGAAAGTCAAATGTGATAAAAAAATCTCACTCCGGATATGTCAGTAGGTTTTTGCACATTTAGTAGATTGTGACGAGATATAAACCTAAAATTTAAACTTGCTTATGTCATGGGGAACATTTCTTGGATATATGGGTAACCCCCGAAATCTTGTTTGAAAGGTCCCTCTTTCTGAGATACTAGGTCTTTATACTCAGTGATATCTGGGGTATTATCCCGGGACTTCTGATTTTGCGGAAGCAATGGCCTAGTCCCCGTATAATACTTTCTGCAAATGCTTGAAATATAGCGCCGCCCTCAGCATAAAAAATGATGAAACATTGAAAAATGCTAATCATGTGCTGTTGAAGAAAAGATCCTCTAAAGGGGACACACCAAAAGTCGAACCATCATCTCTCTGCTGAACGAAAGTTCTGACCTGAGCTCTCACGGTTCCGCACCTAATCCCTTACAGATATCATCTAGGTATACTCACCTGTAAGACTGAATATTGGGATCTGGATACGGGAGTATATTCAAGTGGTGGGACACGCGAATAAGTTTAAGTGCTTAAGACATTAATCCCGTATCTCGAAACAGTTGAACTTTGTGTGAAAATTTAAGAGGACCAATATAGTGACAATCTAAGTGAATTGTTTAGAACTTAAAATGAAATGAAGCTTAACGGTGTTGGTGATTTTTCTCATAAACTGATATGATCCTCTTACACAAACTCACAAAAATATTGTCTGTAAATATTTCTTTACTGCATTTCATTTAAACTCAAAAATCTAAAAACATTTTCGACAACTGATGTTGAAAAGCTGATTTTCAAAATTCCAAATGCTGAACATGATGATCATTTTGAGGGGAAGTCTGTTAAATCTAAAAATGTTTGAATATTCTTCTGCAAGTGGTCACATATATTCTGGTTGTTTTGAAAAGGAGAGTCTGAGTTGGTGCATACATCTTAATATTAAATTTTTAAAATTTATGGAATTCATTGTGTGGTAGAGAATGTGTAGGAAAGCCAGTTTTCGATACCTGAGTAGAATGAGAGCCAGGTTATGATCATGGAGCTGATGATGCTGATGAACTTAAGGAATCAAGAGATCTGATCAAGATAATTAGAAAGCTTGAGAGCAAGATCACGATCCTGATTATGTGAAAGCCAGATTACAATCCCAGCACATCGAAAGGGGGAGTCTGAAAACATCCGAGAGAAGGTTTCATTTGAAAGGAGCATGTTGGTGCTAATAGAAAGAGTAAAGTGCAGTAAGACTGATCAAGATTGAAGACATTGAAGACTCGACACTTAAGACTCGTCAACATCTGAGGGGGAGTCTGTTGGTGCATACATCTGTCGACTTCGTCTTGTATCGAGTCTAGTATTATAAGTGTTAGATCAGGGCTCGTAGTTTGAGGAAATTAGCGTTTGGATGTGATGTTCGTACTAATTCCGCTTGAAAGTAACATGTGCAGTTTCAAGCGAAATCAACATTACTAATTCCGCTTGAAATGCACATTGTCACTTTCAAGCGGAATCACATCACTATATATACCTTTCAAACGAAATTAGTTGTAAAAGTTTATGATTTGGATACCGAGGTGCTGCCGGTTTGTCCTGTGATTGTATTTGCTGTTATATCAATCAGAAAGTAGTTTAAAGTGATATTCAGGCTGTTTCGAAGTCTATTTCTCTGTTTCCGCCTTTGCAATAGATTAAAACTCCTCTGATCGACTCATTCGGGTCACATCACTATCCTACATCCTTATAAGGACATATTTATCTTTCAGTCCCTTCGAGGACAACATTATTCCTTTCAAGTCCCACTTAGGGCAATTCCGTACCTCCTTTAAAACATTGGAATGCTTTATCAAAAATTTCATTTTTATCAATATATATAAATATAATATATGAAATAAATGAAAAGTATCATTCCTTTTAAGAGATCTACCATTATAATAAAGTGGCAAAATCTAAACAGAACAAGACCTAGCCCATGTGTCATCTTAAGACAAGGCCAAGATGATAGTTCCTCAATTAGATTCAGATCCTTATTAACATCTCAATTTAGGATTGTTCTGCGTTAAATATTAAAAAGAATCTTAAAAGTAAAACCTAGCCTAAATGTCATTTTAGACATGGCCAAAATGGTAAAACCTAATCAAAAGATTCAAATCCTTGTTAACATCTGTAATATATTAACATTCCTGGCAGACGTGGTTCGATAAAATCGCATAAATCATCCTTATACTGGATTCTCCCGAAATCCTTTCTTATTTTATGATTTAAGCATCCATTAGGGATGCAATGCTTAAGGGCCATAGCCATTGTCATATAAGACAAAAGACAGTCGTAGCCTACAACTCCCTGTCAAGAAAAGGCAAGGAACAACGTTCAAGCCTAGATACCTTGATTCTACAAATCATGGTATAATTTAAAGTTGCCCTTGTGACTTGGCCTTCTGTGCCATAGTCATGTTTTAAATAAATTTAGGATAATTATAATGAAAATCCTGAATAAAATAAATATCATTCCTTTCCTGCCAGATCATATATTAAAGATAATCTTAAAGGGTATTGTAACATCCGTCAAAATCGACCCGTTTTAAAAATTTTCGAGTTTTATTTTATATAACCATCTCGATCGAAATTGTCATATAATACACTTTTATGCGTATACAATTACATATGTATATATATATATATACACACATCTAGAAGCATTTCTATATAAACAAAATCTATGAAATAAACATGTATCATGTACATAGATATATCTTTCTTTAAAAAGGCTAATATAATAACTTTCAAATAATTAAGGGACTAATTTAGCAAATACCACCAACATTACCTTTGAGATAGTTAATGTTGCCGCCCAGAGTGTTGGTAATATCAAGCATGCTACTATCTTTCTTTTTCTTCGGTTGATTGGTTGGACTTTTCGAGGTTTCCCTCCTTAGGAACACATGAGGACGTAAACCGGATCTATAGGGCCTCGCAACTTTGGCAAATGTGAGAACCCATTCATTACATTTTATTAGCCAGTTCTTATATATCTTATATATATGTAACCCACTTATTCCTCTGAATATTTACACCATAAAAGAAACTCACACTCTCCGTATTCGTCTGCGACGATAACGGTTGCCGGAGATATTCGGAGTGAACCGAGCTTTCTGTTACACACGAAGGTCTTCGCCGTACCCAACAAATCACTCCCTCATTAACTGGAGGCTGCCGGAGTCAGCCGTTGTAACCGAGAGACGTCGGAATCACTCTTCGCTTCGCCGCAGCCGCCGGAATTCGTAGACAACGTCGGAGCCGTGCGGAGATCACCGCGGAAACCGTTCATCTTGTTTCGGTATACTTTCTTTCAAACAACCCACTTCTTTTGTTTTCCTATCTTTCACATAACACGAACTGCATATAAAAGCATGCCAATGAGTTTTGTTCTTTCTTTCGTTATTCATGGTTTTAAAACCAAGAAGACAATGCAGGCTTTGTATATTACAAACTCACTTGCTATATTATATAAATCATTGTTTATTTGTTGAGTCAAAATATTTATGAACCATTTGATTATTGATAGTAGTTACTATCTTTTGGTTCTTTCGAACAAAGCAAAAGAAATAGTAGGTGTTTTTAATAGTTAGTTTACTAAGATTTAATAACAATTGTTAATAATAGTTGGTTTAACAACGGATGGTGTAGATTTGTCGATTATAGACATTAAACATTGGGGTGGGTTCATCTGGTTTGGCTGGGTTGATTATAAGGAACGAGTTTAACTCTAAATAGTGGTTAAATGAATTTAAAAGGGAAAAATACATTAACAATGATGATTTAATTTAACATTAGAACTCATGCTAGCCAAACGGTCCCACTAACCCCGGTTTTTTTTGTTTATTAGCTTGTTTAATCATATTTATTGACTAATTAGTTTTATTTTCCTTATTTAATTAAAAACTGTTAGTAATAAAAATAACTAAATAAATTTAATTAAGCTTTTTTTTATCTAATAAAAACCTTAAGTTTATGGTTAAAACATAAACCATGTATACTAAGGTTAGTTTGTAGATAACTTTTACACCTAAATAATTAACAAATCATTTTAATTCTTTTATAACATTAAATGTTAAAATGAGATAAATATTAACATTTAAATAATTAATTTATAAACCAAAATACTAAACTTTAACCTAAATATTAACAAGATCGTTGCGTGTTATTTTAATCATTTAGGTTAAACGTTTCATCCTTTCGGAATCTTTTTTTTTCCCTCCAATCTTTACTTGTGCGTCATCTCAAGGAATCTCCATACGCAACCATTGTGAGTACACTCGACCCATTTACATTTTAAACCACTTTTGGGTTGTAACATGTTACCATACAAAAATTACACTTACACACACTTAAACATACTTTGTGAACTCAATCCGTTATACATGCTTTTTGTTATGCTAGATAATACATGCTTTATGCCATTACTATGTTATACCCTCGCTTAACAATTATAGCGCTATAGGAGTAGCACACCACCCGACGGGGGTTTGTTAAGTCAATATACTATACGGTCTCGTCACTTTTGTGGCGAGGGATGCTAAATACTAGTGGACACTTTGGGTTTAGATGTAATGTTATGCATGCTAGTTACCTTGTATACAAATTGCCATGTGGATTCGAGTAAAATGCTTTATACTTATGCTATACTATTTAAACCTTGTGTACTCGCCTTTGCTTTTGCATTGAACTTTATTTTAACATGTTACAGGTTGATGATGAAGATGATGCTATGAAATAAAGTAGCAATGATGCCTAGATACACATATAGACGTTTAGGTTTAAATGTTGCATCAATTTTGATTATGATGTTATGTATTTCTTTTGAACTTGTTGTTATTTGAATTTCCTTGTATTGTTGACAATTTAGTTTATGAAATGAAATCGGTTTATTAAATATTGACACCAATAGTGTTATGAAGTCTCTAGCAATCTTCACACTTCGTCTCATCCCGATGTTTCCGCCATTGGTTGGGGTGTGACAGATTGGTATCAGAGCCATAACTATAGGGAATTAGGAAAAGTAGGAATGCTTTTACCTAGTCTATAGTTTTAGAGCTTTATTCTTATGTTTTGCTAGAAACTACATGCATGCTACTTTATTTGCTTCTTATTTATTCTCTTTGATCTTTTAAACGTATATGTCACTTATTTGTTAACACTTGACATGCTATGTTACTTGTTTTATTGTTCTATTCTTTATGTGTTATTCTCGACATGTCTCCTTATATGTTTATTACATGTTCATTTATTTCCTTAACATACATTTTTCTAAGCCTTTTGTTTGATTATTCTAAATCCGACAACACTCATATTATACAAACGACTCTCATTCCGTTTAATTCTATTTTAGCACGAAATTACACCATTAAGTTAGGGGTGAAACCCACACCTTGATGGGAATTTCAAATTTCAATTTCGAATTCTAGTGGACCCTCGTCAACATGTCGAAATTTAATTTTGACCCGATGAGTACCAACCACACTTAGGGTACAAAGTCGTCAAGTTAGGGGTGAAACCCGCATCTCGTCGACTAGTCCCACTCCTTGAATTTTTATACATCCCGCCAAATCTCAAATTTTCGATTGAATTGAGACATGTAGTAACCTGAAGGGTGAATATCGTTAACCGACTTGTCGGCGAGAGTATACCACCTATTAGGCCAAAGCGTGTTTCTCAATTTCAAAAGACCTTTCGATCACCTTGGTTAGTCAAAGTTCCGTTTGGAACCATCCAAGCTTTAATCGAAATTACACTTTATTATTTTTCGATCTTTTATGATGCACTTCTCTCTTTTAAATTTTGAACCATTTTTTAGATTTCACTTTTACGCATACGTCATACTATTATTTCTCATATAATTATACATTATTAACATGCATAATTTCACGTAATATTATTTACACTTTTTGCAACAACAAATGGAGACATGTCATCAAGATAGGAGTGCTTCCCTTACCTTGACGACTAACTCCGTTTTCTTTCTCGCCTTACAAAGACCTCACCAACGAGTTAGGGGTGATTCCCTTACCTAGGTGATCGATACTAACACCTTCTTTTAATAGACCATATTATGTAAACAAGATAGTGGTTATACCTAAATCGTTTATCATTTATTTCAAAATGCATTGTTTATTTAAACGTACCTCTTATCCTATAATCTATTTTCACATCACTCGCATACACAAAAATTTAATATTACCATAAACGCTTGTTTCCCGATTTTCAAAAAAATTGACGAAATGCTACCCATCAACTTAATCGGTCTACTGAAAATCTTGCTCACAAATTTCATGCTTAACGTAATCACTAAAACACGCTCACATTATATCATTGTACTAAGGCCTTTTTTTCACAATCGAAAATCAAACCAACCTTCCTCACATGCCTATAAGATCTCATAGATATTATAAGATCATTTTACTAAAACTCTTTTCAAAATCAATAAATCATTTTACTAAAAACATTTTTCAACGATCACTAAGTTCATTATGCTAAATTTCTTTTTAAGAATCAACGTTTTCACGAAAACCTCCAAATTTCAAATTTTATTTTAACGCAAGATCCTTTAAAATATGCAAACCTATTATTTTCAAAAGCCTTTTATACATACACCACTCAATACTTCCTCTCAACTTCAAAACACACGGGCAAAAAAATTTCATAGGGACCGACCATTCTCGACTTACCTGAATTCTTCTAAAACAAAAGTAGCATTTCTGTTCTTTACAAAATACGTCACGCATAACCAGTAAATACCTTATACTCTTTTTTCATGCACCAACTAAAATCCTCATATCATCGTATACGTATTAGTCGATATCTCGCGACACTTACATTTACACCATTCGTTTTTACATACTCAACCTTTTGATTGCTTTATATGCTTAAATTCATCATGCTTCGATTAATACTATATACGGAATCATTATTATTCGTACTCACACTCATACTCATACTCATATTCATAACAATACGTTTTATGCTTATACTTATACTCATACGTTTTATGTTTATACTCATACTTACGTGCACATTCATACTTAAACTTATATTTATGCTCATGTTTTTATTCATACATTCGTACCTATACGTGAGCGTAACCTGAGGGATTCTCTTACGTGGGTCACATACATACATACACATGAACATGCTTATATACTACATTCTTATATGTACACATTCTCATTTTCCAAATTTATGTATACCCTGATTCAAATACAACTAGTACAAGCTATGCTGATCATGCAACGATCAAAATAATCGCGGGTGCACACGGGATTATAGTGATAAGCGCATGAGAATCATAGAGTGTACTACTGTGTATGGTAAAACCTGGAATGTAACATGACACCAAACAACGAAACAGATGTAACATGATTAAAACATGGTGGATACGCCGCTGGTACTTCCTATATATAAGTGTTTTCACCATGTTACCAAACTTTCGTAAAACGTGCCATGAGAAATTCGGTGTTTTGCAGACCTATTTAGACCTAATATACAAACTTTAACAACTCACAAATGCATTGCTAAGCGCATTATATCCTAATATCCACGACGAGACTTCATTCTTAACACACTACTTTCGTCTATTCGGTATTTATGCTATTCTTATACTCGCATTTGTGTATTTAAAATCAACCGTTCACTCTTATACTCCCATTATTCTCTTTTATTCTTTGTCTTTTATACGAACCCCGTTCGCGGTCAAGTCTCATCCATTCTCACTTTTGAATCTTTAGATGTCATATTTTCAAAAGTCTTTCTCTTAGATTTCGAGGACGAAATCTCCTAAAGTAGGGGAGACTGTAACATCCGTCAAAATCGACCCGTTTTAAAAAATTTCGAGTTTTATTTTATATAACCATCTCGATCGAAATTGTCATATAATACGCTTTTATGCGTATACAATTACATATGTATATATATATACACACACACATCTAGAAGTATTTCTATATAAACAAAATCTATGAAATAAACATGTATCGTGTACATAGATATATCTTTCTTTAAAAAGGCTAATATAATAACTTTCAAATAATTAAGGGACTAATTTAGCAAATACCACCAACATTACCTTTGAGATAGTTAATGTTGCCGCCTAGAGTGTTGGTAATATCAAGCATGCTACTATCTTTCTTTTTCTTCGGTTGATTGGTTGGACTTTTCGAGGTTTCCCTCCTTACGAACACATGAGGACGTAAACCGGATCTATAGGGCCTCGCAACTTTGGCAAATGTGAGAACCCATTCATTACATTTTATTAGCAAGTTCTTATATATCTTATATATATGTAACCCACTTATTCCTCTGAATATTTACACCATAAAAGAAACTCACACTCTCCGTATTCGTCTGCGACGATAACGGTTGCCGGAGATATTCGGAGTGAACCGAGCTTTCTGTTACACACGAAGGTCTTCGCCGTACCCAACAAATCACTCCCTCGTTAACTGGAGGCTGCCGGAGTCAGCCGTTGTAACCGAGAGACGTCGGAATCACTCTTCGCTTCGCCGCAGCCGCCGGAATTCGTAGACAACGTCGGAGCCGTGCGGAGATCACCGCGGAAACCGTTCATCTTGTTTCGGTATACTTTCTTTCAAACAACCCACTTCTTTTGTTTTCCTATCTTTCACATAACACGAACTGCATATAAAAGCATGCCAATGAGTTTTGTTCTTTCTTTCGTTATTCATGGTTTTAAAACCAAGAAGACAATGCAGGCTTTGTATATTACAAACTCACTTGCTATATTATATAAGTCATTGTTTATTTGTTGAGTCAAAATATTTATGAACCATTTGATTATTGAGAGTAGTTACTATCTTTTGGTTCTTTCGAATAAAGCAAAAGAAATAGTAGGTGTTTTTAATAGTTAGTTTACTAAGATTTAATAACAATTGTTAATAATAGTTGGTTTAACAACGGATGGTGTAGATTTATCGATTATAGACATTAAACATTGGGGTGGGTTCATCTGGTTTGGCTGGGTTGATTATAAGGAACGAGTTTAACTCTAAATAGTGGTTAAATGAATTTAAAAGGGAAAAATACATTAACAATGATGATTTAATTTAACATTAGAACTCATGCTAGCCAAACGGTCCCACCGACCCTGGTTTTTTTTTTGTTTATTAGCTTGTTTAATCATATTTATTGACTAATTAGTTTTATTTTCCTTATTTAATTAAAAACTGTTAGTAATAAAAATAACTAAATAAATTTAATTAAGCTTTTTTTTTATCTAATAAAAACCTTAAGTTTATGGTTAAAACATAAACCATGTATACTAAGGTTAGTTTGTAGATAACTTTTACACCTAAATAATTAACAAATCATTTTAATTCTTTTATAACATTAAATGTTAAAATGAGATAAATATTAACATTTAAATAATTAATTTATAAACCAAAATACTAAACTTTAACCTAAATATTAACAAGATCGTTGCGTGTTATTTTAATCATTTAGGTTAAACGTTTCATCCTTTCGGAATCTTTTTTTTTCCTCCAATCTTTACTTGTGCGTCATCTCAAGGAATCTCCATACGCAACCATTGTGAGTACACTCGACCCATTTACATTTTAAACCACTTTTGGGTTGTAACATGTTACCATACAAAAATTACACTTACACACACTTAAACATACTTTGTGAACTCAATCCGTTATACATGCTACTTGTTATGCTAGATAATACATGCTTTATGCCATTACTATGTTATACCCTCGCTTAACAATTATAGCGCTATAGGAGTAGCACACCACCCGACGGGGGTTTGTTAAGTCAATATACTATACGGTCTCGTCACTTTTGTGGCGAGGGATGCTAAATACTAGTGGACACTTTGGGTTTAGATGTAATGTTATGCATGCTAGTTACCTTGTATACAAATTGCCATGTGGATTCGAGTAAAATGCTTTATACTTATGCTATACTATTTAAACCTTGTGTACTCGCCTTTGCTTTTGCATTGAACTTTATTTTAACATGTTACAGGTTGATGATGAAGATGATGCTATGAAATAAAGTAGCAATGATGCCTAGATACACATATAGACGTTTAGGTTTAAATGTTGCATCAATTTTGATTATGATGTTATGTATTTCTTTTGAACTTGTTGTTATTTGAATTTCCTTGTATTGTTGACAATTTAGTTTATGAAATGAAATCGGTTTATTAAATATTGACACCAATAGTGTTATGAAGTCTCTAGCAATCTTCACACTTCGTCTCATCCCGATGTTTCCGCCATTGGTTGGGGTGTGACAGGTATAACCTAGCCTAAATGTCATTAAAGACCTGGCTAAGATGGTAAAACCTGTTTAAAAGAGATTCAGATCCCTATTAACACCTGAAAACGTGTTTACACTCCCGACAACCGTGACGCGATAAAATCACACTTGTCATCTTTATATTAGGAACTTCCAAACCTCTTATTCAGCCTAAATGATCAATAAGAATCATGGCTAATAGACGTCGAACATGATGTACACATCTAAACATCCATCTGGGATGTATACCTACGGGCAAAGATGTATACATGAAAAAGATAGTTTTATTTCATAACTTCTTGTCAACGCAATGAACTATGAAATTTCCGATCCGAAGGAATCATTGATTTTGTTTTAAAGTTTCCCTAGTGACAAGGCATCTGTGCCATTAAAAAGTCCTTTGGAACAAGCCCTTGTGCTATATAAAATGTCGGTATGACATTGACAGTCGTGACTTATGTCCCCTGTCTAATAAATATGAAGGATTATATTCCGTTTAAGTGCCAAAGATGGATTATTTAAAAACCTAGGCAAAACATAATCAAATAAATTAAATACTATCTATTGGCCTATATGGTTGATTTATACCATGGCTATTTAATCATCAAGTTCGAAAATTTACAGAATAATTAAATTATTACTACATGGTTTGTAGTCTTCAAAGCTTCACCATGGCTAACTCCTCTGAAGCTCACAATCATCCAGTTGATCAGAATAAGGATGCAAGACTGAACTTAACGGGCACCGAGTTACAGGCTATGATAGATATAGCCGTAAACAACGTCGTGGACCGTGCGTTGAAGGATCAAAAGCGAAAGTGCGATGATACCCCAACTAAGGGTTATAAAAAGGGTAAGACCGGTTCAAACTATAACCAGTCCAAGCCAAAGAGATGTAAGATCTGTGGGAAGAAGAAGCACTTCGGAAAATGTATATATGAACAAACCAGGGGATGTGGCATCTGTAAAGAGATGGATCACAAGACCCATGAATGCAAGGAATTGAAGGACAACCAGCAGTCAAGTGAAAAGACCAGATGCAAAACCTGTAGGAAATACCACCTCGGGAAATGCAGATTTGAATCTCAGCCTTCACCTTGTGGAATCTGCAAGTCCAAGGAGCATAAGACCTTGGATTGCAAGAAGATGGAAGATGCGACCTGTCATGGTTGTGGCGAAAAAGGGCACATAAAGACCCGCTGCCCAAAGAAGGAGACTAAAGGAAAAGAAACTTTAAATTCACAAGCTAAGCCTTATGGAATTTGTAATAAGGAAGGGCCAAGACTTTGGAGTGCCAAGACATAAAGGACGCAACCTGCTATGGTTGCAATGAAGTAGGGCACATCAAATCAATTTGCCCAAATAAAACCAAGAAGCCTGGCAAGGCTAAGAAGACCAAGGCTGGAAGCTCTCAAATGGATGCTCAAGAGGCTATTCAGGATGACAATGTCACAACAGGTACCTTCTTAATCAATAATGCTCATGCTAGAGTATTATTTAATTCAGGTCCAGATAAGTCTTTCATAGACAATGGATTTTGTAAATTATTAAATCTGCCTGTTAAAACTCTCAGTGTTAAGTATAAAGTAGAATTAGTCGATAGTACCTCAGAGACTGCTTCAACAATAATAGATGGATGTTTTATATCCATTAGGAATTATTCTTTTCCGATGTCCCTGTTACTGTTAAAATAAGAGGGACTCGATATAATGATAGGAATGGATTGGTCGTTTTGTAAACTAGCTCATATAGTGGGTGATAAGAAGCAAGAAGTTATCAAGACTCCTTATGGTGAGCCTTTGACAATTCAAGGAGACATATGGTATGGATTGCCTATGTATCTGTTGAATTTGGTGTTTAATACCAAAGCTTCGAGTATGGAAAAATCAGAAGAGACAAACAAAAGTCGCGATGCTAGAGATACGATAAATGTTAATGGTGCATCAAATATGAACCTCAGATGTTGACGGAGTTAATCTCCAAAACTGTAATTAACGCAGCTGTTAGGAAGGCTATGAGAAAAGTCATGAAAAGGTTCAAGAAGCCGAATGCTGCTCGCTTTAAGACACATGTCACTGCTCATAGGAAGAGCCATATTCATACTTCAAATGCGAAGAATAAACCCAACAAAAGCATATATGGCAAGGAGCCCCATTCTTTTTAGGATGTACTTAAAAGTACTTCGTCTCTTGGAGGTCGAGAGACTTCAATAGTAAGAAAAAGGGGCCATCGATTACAGAAAATTGTTGAATGAAGTAGAAACCATTAGATGTATCAGAGGTTATGCTGGAAAGGACACGGTGAGTTATGCATCACAGTCCTTCGATGGCAATACCCCTTACTTAGTGAGGACATTAATGAAGTCCACAAGAAAGATCCTCTTTGACATTATGGGATGGACTAAGTTTTAAGGACCTTATTAGGAAAACCTATTATCCGCATCACCAGATGGGAAAAGAAGGAATAAGAACTTCCTGACTCTCGCCATAAAAGTTCTAGACTGTAGACAGTATGTCGCAAAATTTTAATTCATGGGCTGAGTTAGTGCTCTATTCAGTTTACCCAGAAATCTAAGCTTAATAATCATTGGTGGTTAGCATCGGCAATAAGAGGGCATAATAAGGTTTCAAAGCCTGCTTATTATAAATCCATGATGGATCTACCTCAGCTACTCATGTTTTATAGATTAAGAAGTAACCAATCAAAGCTGAGACTGCCCTAAAATTTGTCAAAGATTTTATAGCTAAGTTTAAAAGGATTAAGAATGGAGGCGTTTAACCATCCTAATGAATGATTAGAGGCAGTTCACGTTAATAATGACCCTAGCTAAATCACTTATTGTGATTTCATTGTTAAGAGTTACGTTGGTTTCAGATACCGCTAAGTCTCTCATAAGACCATAAGCTTAGCAAACTTTTAGAAATTTTTCCCGTAAGAACCCCAGATATTAAGTGTAAGGTAAAACTTACAGGCAAAATCATAAGAACCATTCCTTCTGTTCCTGTCAGAAATTTCCAATTGTAGAATTCTAGAAGTATCCTCTCTCTAGAGGAAGTGCGTCAGCATATATATATATATATATATATATAGTTGATATCTCTTCAATCTCTATCGATTGCGAAAACCAGACAGTATGATAAAAGCGCCATATGAGGATTGATGTATCTTAATAAGTTCCACAGATTGCTTCCATGCCTGATCAGTATGGAGGTTTAATGCATGAGGCCACAAAGATATCTCGATGGTCATATGGTACTAAAGTCAACTAATGGTATTCAAAGAAGATATCTAGAGTGGAATTTTCCAAGTAAATGTTCCCAATTAAGGAATTCGTGGACTCGTAACATAAACGTGTCACTTATTTGACACAAGCAATGATGGATGAACGGGAGCCTGAGATTTGGAAAATCTCTGTAACCTCCTTGTATCTTGATTATCTTCTTTTAAGATTACCCTGTTTACCTCCTGAAGGGCTAGTAGAGTTAAGAATTATATTTCATTTAAGGCTGTATTATTATGAAATCTCCAAGACGGCTAGTACCATCATTGGAAGAATCAAAACCCTGAATAAGTAAGTTTTAAAATAGAGGATTCATATAGCCTAACTCAATATTCTGAGAATTCGGTATAGTTAATTAAGAAAGACGGTTCATTTTGCTTATGCATTGATTACCGCAACCCTAATTAGGCAACAATTAAGAATCGTCATCAGCTGCCCAGAATCGTCGATTTGTTCGACTAGCAGCAAGGATTAGCTATCCCTTAAAATTTGTTTTAAGCAATGGTTGGAATAACAATCTCACCTTAAGATAAGCTTTTCTATAATAGTTGATATAAGTATCAAGGTTGCTCCTTTGGAGACCTTGTATAGATGGAATGTTAAACATCTATTAGTAGACAGAAGATTGGCAAGTCCAATCATCAGGATCTGAAAGTTGCCTTGGAAACAACGAATAAGATCAAACAAATCCATAGTCGTCAGTAAGTTGCCAATATTCGGTAGATTAATGAAGATTTTTGGTTTGATGAGAAACCCGTATCAATTAAAGATCGGCAAAGTTAAGAAGCCCCAAAAGAAATACATGTACCTATTATAGAGGTCAACTTGGGTGCTTGAAGAAGCCCCAAATATACTGTGGAAGTTAAGTCCATGATACATCAGAAAGTACTTCCAGCATTTTAGCAAATCTCGAGGTCGAGATTTCTTTTAAGGGGTGAGGATGTAACACCTCGGAAAATCACGTCCAAAGATGTATTGACACATGTAATGAACCATAATAAAGTCCAATATTGAAATTAAGGGACTAATTTTTCGAAAAATCAAAAACTTTGATTATGAAAGGACTGGAGGTGTTAACATACCTAAAATAAGTTTCTAAATAACCTCTCACGATATTTATGTTCACAAATGAGCCGCTTGACGATCGAGTGTAGCCGTTTGCGGAATTAATTGAAAGTTTGCGCAATAAAGGGTTAAAGGCGTCAACATGTTAATTCTTACCTCTGAGTGAACTTTTAACAAACCGGGAGCTTCATGATATTTGATTATACTCTCGGGAATGCCAAATAATGGCCTTCTAAGATTTTTATGCCTATAAGTAAAATTACGCGCAACTTTGCAAGTTAGAGGGACTAAAAGTGTCAATATGTTTAATTATACCTCTGAATGACCTTTTAGCAAACCGAAAAGTCAAGCGTTATCGATAAACGCTTTGACTTTTAAACGGTTGAGTCATTGTTCGCAACGAACATGGCTACGTGACCGTAATTAGGTAGGTGTTTAACCCTCAAAAGGGCACCTCCTAATTACCACGTTTACTTAGTTTAATTGCCGGGTCAAATAAAAGTCAAACGGGTTAGTTTTAAATAAAATACATAACTATTAATATAAAAGTCATAAAATCAGTTTTCTCACTTTAATAACTTGGTAAGTATTAGATGAACATGCCTAAGCATGATTCAACCCGACAATTCTAAGTATAGGCTCGGTTCAGAACCGAAAGTCAGAAAAGTTGACTTTTGCTTTGACTTTCAGTTCTGACCCGATTTAGCTTAGTTTAGGTATGCCTTAGGATTCCATTAGGACCATATTATAGGTTAGTATAATCCTCCGAGGTTATACAACGTGGTTCCATAGAAATCCTAGTTCATGCATGTTTCCGTTAAATGCCTAAACGTTGATCGTTATGCCCTTTGGACCTTAAAACGATATTTTTGAAAATGTGAGAGGATAGAAACCTTCATTACTGATTTATAAACTTGTCCCTAAAATTTGACATCAGTTTTAGGTCTAGATTAGGAGTTATGCTCATTAGCGTAAAATGAAAAACTTTTATTAATTAAACGGCATAATTAGCATATATCTTATCTAAACCCAATTTTTGATACCAAAATTTTTACCTACTGATATAAAATAATATTTTAGGATTTTTAGAGATTTTTATTTATTTTTAGGCTGAGCATAACATAGGGTTCTAAGCTTGATTCGGTCGTTGTCGGTTTTGCCCTTTTGGGCTATAAAATGAATTTTACAAATCCTTTTGATGCCAAACCTTTTTCTACTGATCTAATATGATAAATAAAATATTTTGAGCCTTCTGGAATAATAAAAACATCAGTTTTCCTTTGAAAACCCGGAAATGGCTCCAAATCGCCTTTTTTAAGCGTTTTTAACGCATAGTATGTATCAAAACTATTTTAAACAAATAAGGGTTGATGCCTACTGATATATTCAGTAAATTTTTATATTTTAACAGTAAGGAAAAGTTTTAAACTCAGGTTTTCAGTTTTGACATTTTTAGCCTATGTGAAATTACCAAAATGCCCCTACGGTGCATAGTATGGTTATAATTAATAAATTTCACATATATATGATACCCTACTGTTATAACTTATTAAATTAAGTATATTTACCGATTAAATCAGACCTGTAACTCAAAATAATATTTAATCTCTCTTATAACCTTTAAAATGACTAAAATACCCCTACGAGGCATAAATTGGTTTTTAGTTTGTTTTGGGGATAATGGAAGGTATCCTACTGATATCACAACATATTTAAGGCATATTAACTTAGGAAACCTGTTCATGATTCTTTTGGTTACCCGTTACGCACTTTTCGCGTCCGGGTCGGCTTATGTAACTAGTTTGCGTAAATTAGCCGAAACGGGTCAAACCTTATCATTTTTATCTCCAAATCCAGAATGTGTTTAGTTTACCCTTATTACACAACTATACAAGCTTGTCGGGTCTAAACCGCATTCTAATCCGGTCTTCGCATAATCATGCGTTTTGAACCATGTTCTCCTTTAAAACTAACCGGTCTAAGCTTAGGCTTAATTAAAGACCCATTAGGAATCTAATAGGTTATTAAAAATCTCCGTTCTAGATTTAGGAGCCCGGTAAAAGCTATCTGTACTTGCTTGGTGGTATACGGCTGGGATAAATTGTATAAATTTGCTCAGGTAAATACTTTTAACTTATTTTCCCTATACGGGCTTGGGGTACAGTATATAAAATACCGCTTGGTCGGGCATTGAATCTTTGATCAAATGAAGGTTAAATCATTGAAATGACCTGTTTGAATTGTTTTGTTTACTTAAAGCCTTTGGGGGGTTAATGACCAGTCCCGGATATCCTTGGCATCATTTTAAGAAATGGCCACGACCTAAGCACGCGGGTGTAGGCGTACACCCGTTAGTGTACATATAAATATTAAGGTATAACCGCCGGTTTCGGGGGAAATCGCTGAGGGACTATATCATGTGGTGTGTCTATTGATCTTTAACCCGGCGAAAACCCGAGCTACTGAACGCATAAAAAACATGTAATTCTTTTACAAGTTTATATTCAAATAATTATCCCAAGTTATAAAATCTTTTTGTGCCGTTTGCACTCAAATCAATTTTCTAAAACAATTTCAAAATGAGTCAGTTAAATTGTATTTACCAGTGTAAACTGACGCATTTTCCAAAAAGGGCTAAGTGCAGGTACTAATCAGAATAGGCTGGCTACTCCTAGAATCAATAAAGAGTCTCGCAAGCTTAAGATGCCTAAAGTCTGTTGAACATTGTTTCATTTTATCTTTGATCCGCCTGTGGATCCTTTACTTTCCGTTTGTAATACTTTGATATTACTTTATATCGGATTGTAATATATTTATCTTTTGCTTCCGCTGTGCATTTAAATTGTGTTGTTTGACTATGATGATATCAACTACGTCACGATACTCCCCACCAGGCCCACCGGTAACACGTGGAAATATCGGGGTGTGACATCACCTCACACGTCTAGTACTTACTAAAGTTTAAGAACATAGTCGCATAATTGCATAAACACGCGGGCACGAAAACACAGATTCACAGAGGAACACATAAGCACATAAGCACGTAGGGCACAGAAGCACAGAAACACAGAAGTACGTACGCATTTAGTCATAGAGGCAGTCAGAATACAGAAACCTATCATTCAAAGTTTGCGATTGTTCGAATATAGCGGTCGCGTCTAGCATAGCGATTAGTATAGCATAAGCGTATAGTACAGTGAGTATCATAGCGTACTGTGTTCCTTATAGTAGTAAAGATTTGTTAACGTTTTGAGGTAGGGAAGCAATGCGGGTCGTGTGTGTCGATCGAAATGAGTGCAAAAATTGAGTAAGTTTCCAAAATTTTAAACACATAAGTAGTTAAACGCATATAAACACATAAAATCAATGAGTCATCAGAGTCGGCAGTTGCTGGCTCAGAATTGAAACACATAAAAATTGAGAGATAGATTGTATACGGCTATTAGACATTGACTACCTAAAGCGATTCGACTATTCTCAAGGACTTGTCGCACACATTTTGACTTTCAGGATAGGGCCTATGCCTCGATTCTTGGGCATCCGGCACACATCCCTCTCGCCACATTGTGAGTTCAGGTCGTTGGAGTTCGTCGAGACTTTGGTGAGAGTTTTGGTAAAACCATGGACAAGCCGTCAAGGTTAGGGTTTCACCCCTGACTTGACAACTTCCCCTTGATTTTAGTAAAATAGAGGAGATTATTCATCAAAATATGGATTTCACTCCTGGTTTGGTATAATTCTCCCCGTTAAACAAGCGTTCGTTATTGAAAAAGAATTTGATTTGTTTACTTGTATAAAAGGTGAAACTGTTCTAAAAATGATTGAAAGATTCTGTCATCTTAAACTTGAAATGAAGAGATCATTGATAAGTTGATAGAATCTGTTCGAAGCGAAGACGACTGGTCATACTATGTCATGACTCTCAAAAACAACAATGATATGAGCAAGGTGAATAGTGAAAAGACGGGTTGATCAAGCAATTTAGTCGAGAGTTTTGCGGCTTTCACACCTCATCTTGACTTAATCGCTTGTCTCTATTTGAAAATTCGAGTGCAGTGATAGTGTAGCGTAGGCGAGAATAGCGAAGAATAGTAATAAGCTCGTACATAGTCCCTAGCGGTCATGCACGAGTCGGTCTATTGGGTCCTAACTATAGACTAGGTATCTAAGACATTGACCCGGACTAGGTCGAGTCCGCCTAATTCCCTATAGTTATGGCTCTGATACCAATCTGTCACACCCCAACCGATGGCGGAATCATCGGGGCGCGGCACTGAGCGAAACAGATTGTCCAGAAGTTTCCATAACAATTATCATTACCAATTAATTTAAATTAACATGTCCCATACCATGCCTTAAAAGGTAAACAAATTATTACAGACAAATTCCAGGCAAGTAGTTCTATTCCGACAACTCAGATTTTACAAAAATTGCCCAATTGTTTATCTGCTTCTAGAGACTCCTGTTTTCAGATCTACAGACAACTATTTGTTGGGCTCTAGAGGCTTATTCTAGCCTCGCTTTCCTAGCAGATAAGCATCCTAATTACCTGTCACATACATTAAAATAAAAGTCAATACACATAGTGTAAAGGTGAGCATACAAGTTTGATAATAGCATATAGAGTTCGAAATAGTTTACGCATAACCAGCACGTACACAGAGGAAAACGAAGCACGTTAATTATCGACACGGATCTATTGATACCAATGACTGCGGGTTGACTGCCTAAGGCAGTTCGCAATACATGATCACCACTGTAATCCATGCAAGTAATTGTCCTTAACAACCCCTGCATGAGCGGGTGCTGAGTCCAAACTATATTACTATCACCGTTAAGGCAGGTAGACAGCATTCCATGTGTAAACATAACAAACAAGCATTCATTAAGTCACGTATAACATGCGGTAACGGTTAGCGTTTAAAACATTGCGTAGTGTGTTCGATGTGATTTCGTATAGGTAACGTATGTAACACCCAAAAGTGCTTAAAGCAAAAAGGGATCGAGTATACTCAAAGCGGTTGATGGATTGAAGGGAGCGCTTGAGAGTAAAGTTAGCCTGAACAGTTCGATAGTATTATGATAAGCAACGCGTAAAACGAAAATAGGTGTCGATGGGTCGAACAGCTGGTCGATCGGACGGCTGACCGTGCGGTTGACAGTCCGTTCGGACAGTTGTCCGGTCGGACGGAGGTCCGACCGGATGGCTATTCGAGTGGATTGTTTCTTCCTTTGGGTAGGATGTGTTTGTGTACGATGATTGACTTTTAAAGTTTTCGTTGTAGTATTTGAAAATTTGAAGTATCTTTACCTTTCAGGTCGGTCGATCGGACGGTCGTTCGATCGGCCGGCCACCCGATCGGTTGGTACTTCAGTGAAGAACATATCTTCCTCATGCATTGAACATGTTGAGAAATCGATTAAGTATTTAAGGTCAAGTATCTCATGATCCGAAGAGTAATCCAATCGAACGACAGTCCGATTGAACAGCGGTTCGTTCAATACTCAACTTCAAATAGGTTGATCAAGTGTGGGACCCATGTGCTAGCCGATCGGCTGGCCAGTCATTCGGCTGTCTGTGTGTTCGGCTGACTGTCTGTTTGGACAGCAGTCCGATCGGACAGTGCCTTGTCCTGGTCGGCCTGTTCGTCTAACACTTGGTTGTTTTGTCGTTTTATCGAGGCGTTCTGAAAACGAGTTAAGCAACAGAAACCTCGTTATTACTTGGTTCTCCTGATCGGGAGGGAATCACCAAAAATCCAGTCAGTTAACTTTTTATGACGGTGTTCCATGTTTAACCCGAAATCGGTGAACCTCGTGGCTAGAATACAAATCTTGTGCCACACAACCACAAGAATGAGTAGTATGTCGACACAAGGCCTGATTCTATCGGTCTTGAGTGCATTGAGTGTAAAAGAGTTGAAAGAAAGTATGAAACCATTTTTTAATCCTTTTCTTAGTGAAAATGTTTAGATCTATGGTAGATCTTTGTTTATTTATGTGGAAATCAGTTAGATTCAAGTTGTCCTTGAGAGATTAAGGCCAAAACATGAAGTTCTTGAAGAACACCATGATGACATCATCATAGAACACTCAAATCGTGATGATTTCATGGTTAAAAGTTAAAATCCAAAAGATAGAAAGGTGTAGAAGTGCGTGGAGATCACGAAAGTACAAGAATTAGGGCGAGAACTTACCGGAATCAAGAGAAATATGAGAAAAGGTGAAGAAAGTGTGTTGGTCGGTCAGAGGGTTTCCAAAAGTGGAAATGATGACAATGACAGGGGTATTTATAGGCTTCCAAATGAGGAAAGTGCTGGCCGATCGGCTAGGCAGCTCGATCGAACAGCCTGTCCGATCGGACAGCAGTCCGATTGGCCGGCTGGTCGATTGGCTGGTAGCCTGATCGGTCAGTTGCCTGATTCGAGTGTTCGGTGCAACGATTTTTGATATTTTGATTTCGATTGCGAGTGGTGCGAATACGATAGATTTTTATTTTTAAATTACTTTTAATCCCAACTACTATATCAACATACAAGTATCCCTATTTTGTATTCGGTTTGCGATTGCGATTCGATTGCGATGAGTTCGATTGTGTTTCGATTGCGATTCGATTGATTACCACACATAACATAAATAAACATGCACAAGTAACACATAAGGCACACACACACGTATATTAACCACCAAAATGCGTAATTCGAGTTGCGAGCGCGATGTTGATTAGATTAGATTGATTAGTGTTTAATTAACTTTATCGCATTGCTACTTCCTGTTATTCACATTCGTAAAGCGATTCGTAGCGATGAATATATTTCTATTACTGTGATTTTAACTGATTACTCCACATAATACAACTAACGTAAAGCATAAAATAGACTACATACAGTCAAAGAAGTCAAAACAGGGATTGGGCAAGGAGAGACAGATTGCAATTAGCAATCTTTTCTCCCTTTGACTTCAATCTTGACTTTGACTTTGACTTTCGAAACACGGGATGTTACAATTTCCCCCACCGTTAATCACTAACGGGTGTGTGTGCACACGGATCGTAGTCATGATCCACGGCTGGGGTGATGCCACTTGGAAAGTGGGCAAGTGTGGATCTTCCTTCAATTTGGTGCCATCATCGTGACTTTGGGGAATGCCTAGGATGATGCCACGTGGCCATTCGGTTATAACCGAATGGTGATGCATGATAAAGCCCTCTAGAAGGTTTACAGCTGTAATCCTATGCGGCTCTTCCTCATGCTAATTCTGTTGTAACAAAAAGTTGCTTTTATCCAAGTCTGGATGATATTTACGCGGAGGTTTTGTTAGGATTTTATCCTATCTGTTGCATGAGAGCTTGCGCAAGGATTTATTAGTTCCTTTTGGCGCACGGATGTTGAATACTGTTTTTCTTTTTTAGTTCTCCTTTAGAACCAGTGCGCGGCCGCGCAAGGTTCATTCTGAAGAGAGCTTATTGACGAGGTTGTGGTATGGTCTCAAGCACCTGTGCAAGGTTTTTGGGACCTTACCCCTTCAAGTTCCCCCTAGTCTAGTGTTGCTCTTATGCAAATAAGTGGAGCACTGGACTATGAGAGGTGAGTGATTTTTGTTGTGGATTTTTTGGTGCGAAAATGTTGGAGTTCTTCTTGGAGAAGATTTTTCTTGCCATGATTTCGATTCTGAAAATCTTGACTTTTGGCAGGTGAAAGGGTGCAGTGATGGCTGTTAACGTATGACAGGCTGTCTCTTGTCAGTTGTACGTCGTCGATCGTGGCTCCCACGTGCGCGTGAACTCGCGTCATTGCTATTCCCACTCGCCCCTGATGCGTAGATAACTGTGTTTTCTCCGAAAAAGGTGTTATTGCGGTTTTCTAGGTCATTGATGGCGGTGGGTATACAAATCCGTTGATTACCTTCGTTTTCTCATTCTCTGCACTTGAGTCTCCTTCGTCTTCTTCGTTAATTTCTTTGAAAAAATCTGCAATTTTCCCCTTTATGTCAACCGGAGAACACCACGAAGATTCTTCTGAAGAGATGGCAGCTGGTCTTCCACCGTTGACGTGGCCGAAGGAAACTTTCGACAGTATGGTTCGAAACTTCAAGTTCCCTGACAATTGGGATGCTCGATACCCTGACGGCCGGGTATATTACCTTGTTTTGGGATTTCTTTTCTGCAGGCAATTTTCGATTGCCTATGACAAAATTTTTCCTCGAAATTATTTCGTATTACAAGTTTCACATTTCTCAAATGCACCCTATTGGGATGGTTCGGGTCCGTCATTTTGAGTTTGCCTGCCGAGAGATGCATATTGAGCCGACAGTCGATCGCTTTCGAGTATTCCATCAAATGCATTGTTCACAGGGCTTTTATTCATTTATTCAACGTGCTTCAGCTAAGAAGATCTTGTTGACCCCCCCCCCCAAATCTTTTCATGATTGGAAGGCAAAGTTTTTCTTTAATAAAGCCGGAGTGATCCCGATGAAGATGGTTTTCAGGGGTAAAGAGAAGGTTGCAACAGAGACGATACAAACTCCTTATTCGGAGGCTTGGTATCAGGACATAAAGGATGTTCCGTCGATTGCTCTGCCAGAAAAGGCCCTGGTTGGTGCTGCTATAAGCCTTTGCTGGCGGATGAATCGAGAAGACAAGCCGGTGTACATGGAGGGTGATAGCAGTAAGATTCTGGTCTCTTTTCTTCTCCCCTTCTTTTTTTTTGAATTTGCCCTTTTTCCCCTTTTGCAGTTGTCTCTTTATATGTTGCCGGTTTTGAGAGAGAAGGTGGGAGGATGGCCACTATGCCAAAAAAGGGCTGATGAGGAGCTTTGGTATTATCAGATTGTCAAGAATTTTGTTCTTCCGCGAGATGAAGATTTGTCCACGCAACCTGTAATTGGCGCTGGTAATTTTACTATAATTGCAATACTATTTTTTTGCTGCTTTTGCGCGTTGTATAACCTTTGCAAGTTTTTGCTTCTCCAAGTATGTGAGTTGTCTAACCTGGGCATAGGCCCTGAAAAGAAAAAACGTGCGCCAACTGCTACTACTGCGCCGAGAAAGAATGATGCGGAGAAAGCTCAATCATCCAAAGCGAAAAATGTTAAAGGAAAGAAGAAAGGTACGCGCCATTCCTCTGACTCCTGGTGTGATTATGTGGTGGTATCTGACTCGTTGGAGGGGCTTGCACCTGCAGTTGTGAAGAAACCAAAGGCGGAACCTCGGGATACTGCTGATATCCCTCCTTCAAATCCTGAGGACCCAATTGACTTAGAGTCAAGTCTGGAGCCTTTGTTGAAGACAAAGGCGGGAAAAAGAAAACAGACCGACGCTTAGGCTGAAGGGCAACCTGCCAAAAAAGTTCAAAGAAAGAAGATCACCAGAAGGGGCAATCTTGATGCCTTTATTGCGAAACCTCCTCCAGGTAAACCTTTTCTTTATTTGCTTTCTATGCGCATTGCCTGTTTGTAATATGCATTTTGTTTTTGTAGAAAAACCAAGTTCCCCTGTGCATGCGGAGCCATCATCCGCTGTTAATGAGAATCTTCCGCCTTCACCTCCTCACGTACCGATTAGCGAGCAGCTAGAAAGTACTAAAGCTGCTGGTGAAGATGAGGCGGAGAAGACTTCTGAGGCAGGGAACCCTGAGGTTGAAAAACCTGTTGAAGTTGCAGTGGAAACGGAGAAAGTTATAGTTTCAGAGACTACGGAAGCTGAGTCTGCTCATCTTAAGTCTCCTGAAGTTGCGGCGCGTGATGTGGGGAAAGGGAAATTCGTTCCTGAAGACTAGAAAATTACTATCCCTTTCTCTGCCCCCACTTCTGAGCCTATGAACATTGAAAAGAACCTTGCGGAAGATCAGGGTGCTGCTTCTTATGATGAAGAGGATGATCCCCTTCGCCAGATGAAACTTTGGGGGATCATTACTACAGAACTTACACAGAGAAAAAGGCATCCAAAGTTCATATACCAGTTTGGAATTTGAAGAATGGCGATACCTTTTCCAACTGGAGGGTTTGCCGTGACTGGTTGCAGGGCACTTTTCCTCCTGCAGAGATTAAATTTCAAGAAGATCGTGCCCAAGAACAAGCTTATCATGCTTACCTTGAGGAAGCTGCCAGGTATACGTCTACTACGCACCGTATAGTGCGTGAGTGGCGTAGTATGTGCAAAGAGTGGGTTGGCTTTGAGGCGTTCAAGAAAAAATTTGCTGAGGATGAGGCCCAGGTGGCTCAGATGAAAGCTACGCTTGAAGCTGACCGAGCCAAGTTTGAAAGTGACCTAAAAACTGAAGAATGGTCTGTTGCGGGATGGAAGAGAAAGGCAGAGGCTGAGGCTGCTCTTCTTTCCAAGGAGCGCAAAAATTGGAGAGAGATTTGCGAGAAAGATAATAATGAGAAGATGGGTCTCCGCAATGTTATTAACAATCTTAAAGCTAAAGTTGAGAAGTTGAAGAAACAAGATGCGGAGATTAAGAAATTGAAGCAAGAAAAAGCTGAGGCTGAAGCAGCGCATGATGAAGCACGCTCTCATAGGGAAAGAAGTGAACAGAGAGAGGTATATACCTGCGCTACCCTTGCCCTTAGATATAAGGAGATAGAAGAACTTACTTCTTAATTATCTGAATAGGAACAACTTAAGGCGTAAGTTGAGTACGCTAAAAAAGATTTGGAGTTTGAACAGACTGAGAAGGCTAAGACTTCCCGCCGGCTTGCCGAAACTAAAGAAAAGTTGGAAAACTCTGAGACTGCGCGGGCAACGGCGGAGAGTGAGCTTGAACCATTGAAAAGTGACATGTTGTGGTTGAAAGAGCGCGGAATTGCAAGTGTAAGTTCATCTATCTTTGATAACATTTGGAGATGTTTGCGCGTCTTCTTATTTTTCTTTTACTTTTGTACAGGTTGCCGACTCAGTTCTCAATTCTGAAGAACTAGATAAAACGGTTGCGCATCTGCTAGTCGCTGCGCGGAATGATGGGTATGCCCAAGGGTATGCAGAGTGTTCCCACCATGTGGTTAACGCCTTAAAGGTTGACTGGGACACTAGTAGGTCAGCTACTCATGGTGTTGATACCGAAGCTGCTCTTGCTGCTGCGAAGACTCAATTTAATACTTTACAGCTCCCAGTCATGGATCTCATTACTATCGCGCTGCAGTCTGAAGACTACGTGACGCAGCTGAGAGAGGTTTTTCCAGACAAAGAAGAGGATGAGAATGAAGACCTAGCTTACGTTTTCTTTATTCTTGTGGTTGTATGAACGATAGGTATTTATCTTTAGGTTTGGGATGTGAATCCCTGTCTGTTAATGCGCTGTGGCGCAAGTGACTTGATTTTATACACTACCGTGTATGTTCGTAGTTTCTTGTTAAGGCGTATGATGCGCCAGTAACTAGTATGAAATGTGTTTGAATTACAATATTTTGCATGAGTACAATTGCTTTAACCAGGTAAGGCAAATAAAGGTGGTATAAAGCTCATGTGTGAACGTAAGGCTGGGCCTTGCGCGATGCGTGTGATCACTGACCGTTCATGAGACTTGTGTTACGGTTACCATAATGTTTTTGCGCTTTCCAAAAGGAATTGCATGCACTTTGTAATAAACACAGAAATAATAGAACTAACGTTGATTTGATTAATGATAAGGCTCAGAGGCCGTATGTGACAACTGGCACCCAACCGGTAATTTCCGTACAATTTAATTTATACTTGATGAGTGCAATTATGTGCTTAAATGTCAACATTGTCTGATTACATACTATACAAGTGAATTCATACACGTTTTATACTACAAAATATTGCTTTATGCATTAATGAATAGCGTTGCGTCAGAAATACTAGTAAACTCACCGGTAAGACACATTGTGTCAACAATTCTGCAGAAGACAGTTAGATAATAGAATTGGAGCCTGGGTGTAGGTCCAACGACAAGAATACATTAAAACCCAATAGTACATACAAGGGTTAACATATTGACTTTCCGGAAGCTAAAACACGCACTGAAAAGCACTCGAAATACACTTTAAATGTTGAAATTTATATATTTCAGCAAAATTCAGCATTATAACGAGATTTTACCATGTAAAAATATGACAAATTGATCCAGAGTACCCCCACCTGTTCAAAATATTACTAGAAGCATTGTTTATTTATTTCTGAGCTAGTTATGGTCCCCAAACACCATAATACCCCTTATAACACATTAAATCCTTAAACCTTACACTTGAAAGCTTACTTATTTATACAATTCATAATTGAAATTACACTTTACCCCCCCCCCCAATTGCATATGCACGGTCACATGTGGCCGCCACATGTGATCTCCTTAATCTCCAAAGATCACACTTGATCTTGCTTGATTGAGTGGAAGATTATGTTAGTACTTTTAGGGACATAGGGACCTTTGGACAAAACTCTTAAACGGTTATAAGATCACATGATATCATTCCATCTTCACAACACCACAACCCTCCTCTCACCCTCCCATTCTCGGTCGAGTTTAGGGCCACCACCATCACCATTTTTCCTTCATCATCCATCTATTCCAAGCTCCTCTCAAGGTGTAACAAGGTGATTAACGAAGCTTGGAACTCACGGAACTTGAAGGACCTCCATCACAAGCTTTTATCCACTCGATTTCTTCATTGTTCTTCCCTAGCTTTAAGCTAGTTGTAAGATTCTTGAACACCCTTGTTTACTTCATATTCTTAGTGGTTAAAAGATGTATTATGTTGAAATCATACGAACACTAAAAGACTTGAACTTGAATCTTAAACATAAAGCTTACATATGATGAAAACTTGATGAAATAGTGTTGTTTAATGTATGAATGATGTTTGCTTGTTTGTTTACTAGTAATATTGATGTTGATCACTACATGGAGCTTGCTAGATTGTGATTAAACACATGATCTAGCAAGTTAGAGGATGATTATGTGTTAACACAAGAAGATCATCCTTATACATAGACATGAACTTGAAAACAAAATAATTTCTTGAAAAGTAACAAACAAAATTAGCTAGTAAACTTATAAATCCAAGATTTATGAATGATTTTCTAAGAAAACCAAGTTTAAAATATGATTTTTAGAAGATCTTGGTTTTTACTTAAACCTACACTATTTTTATTAGAAAAACAAGTGTATAAACACTTATGAAACAAGAAAAATACAAAAGAAATATTTTTAGAAAAATCATCTTACAAGTTATAAATGACTAACTCCTTCAAGAATGAGATTTACAAATAAACAACCATGTTTTAAGGGTAACTATACCAACTAAATAACATGGTAAGTTACTACAAGTTTTACAAAAACTTCAAGTTCATGATGTAGTGAAATTTACTTGATTTTGGCACTTGATAAGTGTTGAACGAGTTGATTATTGATTATGATGATTTAAAAGAAAATAAACACATGTTTTGAAAACATGGGAAACCTCCATTTTTAGGGGAAACTATATCAAAATTTTTATAAATTTTGACACTTAGAAAAATATAAGTTTTTGAGAAACTTTTTCCCAAAAAATGTATCTAAAAATATTTACCAAGGTTTCCCCAATTTTTGTGTAAACTTCAAGTTAAGAAATGATGATTTCTTCAAGATAAAAATTGATATTAAGTATGTATATTTTTGAGAAAATATATATATTTATTGATCATCAAATTTTGTGCTAAGTGTATGTAGTATGTATTATACGTGATAATGTATTAGGACTTGAAAATACACTAAATACTCCTAAGGAGTAGAAATACAAAATACACATACAACATGCTTAGACAAATACAAGAGAATATATTTATGAAAATATATTACTTGATAGAGTAAATAACTTGGACAAGTTATGAACATGAAATGAAGTTTTGAACAAAAATACATAACTTGGGTGAAAAATACAAGATACTTATATTTATTTTTGAGAAAATAATATAAGTAAGACACATAGTTAAAAATATAAATTATTTTTTTGACACACAAAGAATACATACATAAAAGATGGTGACTTGTACTTGTGCGATACAAGTCTAGTGACTAACGTTAAACACGTTTAGGTCACGACGCTAAATAAGTAAATCCGGTGAAGTTTACGGCGCAAGGAACGCAAAGTTGTGAGTTCATACTCCCCCTTTTCTTTTAACTGTTTTCAGTTTTATAACTTCGGGGGTGAAATACATGTTACAAATGTTACAATGTTTACAAACGGTATGATGGATACAAGAATTGAGGAATGATACGAGAAATCGTGTCACGAATAGGGTACGATAAGCACCATTAATCGTGTACATACTAAGACCGCAAAACAAAAGGTTAGATCTAATGGGTTTTCGGGCAGCCACACTCTTGGTGAAAACTAGTACCGAGTAGTGCTTTTGTGTCTCAGTCGTGAATCAACAACTAGAAAAATGCCTATGGTTTGGATGCTTCCTATGTCGTGTCACATGTTAATGGCCTTGCAACCCATTAACAACTTGATACATAAAGAAATACTTGATTAATACAAGATACATACCACGTTTTTCATACAAAGTATACAAACGTTCAATAGAAGAACTGCATGAATTCACACCAACATTATGTTGACGTTTTTCCAAAAACTCACATGTATTTTTGGTAACTAAAGTGGATGTGCGCGCGGTCTTACTCATGCTTCTGGATGTTGTTTATGTTTATCCTTAAATAAAGTTGTAAACTTTCAGACAATATGCTGTCTCATGATGTAAACACTTAATCTGTGTTTTCAGTAATGTAATGTTTGGCATTTGAAGTTATTTTTACGAGCATGTAGTATGTTTACCAATCGTATGCAATGAAAACTTTTCATGATCACACCTCGTGCTTCCACTTTAGAAAGGGGTGTGACAGATTGGTATCAGAGCTGCGATTGTAGTGAACCAGGATTCCTTCTCGAGTCTAGTCTACAATCTCTAGGATCCTTTCACGAAAACAAGTTTTCAAAAAGTTTTCGTTGCATAAAACTTTCCGCGACATCCACTACCTGAAACTGTTTACAAGAGTCAAGAAAAGACATGACGAGACTTAGGGTGCACTGGAGTAGCACTTGTCTGTGATTAAGAATTACTTGCAATTATGTGTGATAATTGATATATACATATACATATACTAGAAGTAGAATGTTACAGGTATACGTGACTTCGTCTGAAAACAATGGCCTATCTGAAGGAAGAGATACGAGGATGAAACGAACTGTGCGGACTGTGCAAGGAGTTAGGTAATTATGGATGCATACATAATTTTGGAATTCAGTGCACAAAAACCACAACAAGTCTTGTCACGTATAGATCCATTCAGTACAAGAAAAGGGTCAAACGTGAACACCCTTCCCCCAGCCAATTAAATACTCTTTTGGAGTAATGATTTAGGGGATCAAGACAAGAACTGCCAATGTGAAGTAAGGTGTTTATCTAATTATACATGCTTGTTGCTGTATGAATTGATTTATACATTTGGCGGAGTGTTTAATGTCACTTATGTGGTATATGCCTGTGTATATATATACTACTACTGTCTCGTATGATGATATCAAACAAATGTCTAACCCTATTATGTTGTGTTCTTTCAGAACATGGCACCAAGGAGAGCTGTGAACGCTCGTGATCAACCTCCATCTCCCCCACTGCCAAGGACTGCTGAAGAGCTAAACGCCCTACTGGAAGAAAGGATCTCCGCAGCTATCGCCCAGTACGAGGCAAACCGTACTGAAGACAGTGGAGGACCAAGCAATGCAAGACGTAATGGGAATGGAGATTCATCTGGAGGAAACGCAGCTCAGGGCTGTACTTTCAAGCAGTTCCTAGACTGCAAACCGCCGAACTACGACGACACTAGAGGTGCAGTGGCGTTTGTACGCTGGACGGAAAAGAGTGATGCCACTATCCGCATGAGCAAGTGTACCGCGGATCAGCAAGTCACTTTTGCTACTGTGTTGTTTGTTGATGAAGCTTTGACTTGGTGGAATTTACAAGTCCAGACTCTGGGTGATGATGCCGCGTATGGCATGTCTTGGGATGAGCTGAAGGAGAAAATGAGAGAAAAGTATTGCTCTCGTGCTGAACTCCAAAGGTTGGAGACTGAGTTCTGGCACTTGACCATGGAAGGTGCTGACATTACTGGGTATACTCGAAGGTTCCACGATTTGTCGAGAGTGATCCACTTATATGGTGACTCCCGAATTTAAGCTCGTCGAACGCTACATTTGGGGATTGGCCTCAGAATTTCGCAGCATGGTGACTTCGGCCAAACCTACAACAATCACTGAGGCTGTAACTCTGGCTGTCAGCCTTACTGAAGATGTTGTCCGAATGAAGAAGTTATAGCTGAACCCTACTGAGAAGACCGAGACGCATGCTAAATCGTCCGGTGACAAGAAAAGGAAGCATTCGAATCTGAACCAAGCAAGCCGCAACAACAAGGGTTCCAAAAACAAGAAGCGCGACCCGCCTTAGGAGGCGAAAACTCTTGCAACCACGAATGACGCTCCTGCCAAAAGGTACCTGGGCACTCTGCCCTTCTGCAACCAGTGCAAGCGTCATCACGGAGGAGTTTGTCGCATTACAAAATGCGATAAGTGTGGAAAAATGGGTCCATACTGAGGACTGTTGGGGAAAAGGAAAGAACGGGAATGGAAACCGCAACGGTGCTGGAAATGGAAACAATGGTGGAAATGGAAATGGCAATGGTAACCGGAATGGCAATGGAGCTGGGCAAAACCAAGGATGCTTTGGTTGTGGAAGCACGGATCATTTCAAGAAAGATTGCCCAAGGGGAAACAATGTTCAGACTCGAGCGTTTGTGATTGGAGCAAGGAATGCACGCGAGGACCCTAATGTGGTCACCGGTACGTTTCTCGTTAACATTCACTTTGCATCCATACTATTTGAAACTGGTGCCGACTATAGCTTCATGTTAGTGGAATTTAAACGCATGCTTGGAATAGAATCTAGTAGATTAGATATTCCTTATTCAATAGAACTAGCCAATGGTAAACTCGTTGAATCGGGCGAAGTTGTTAGAGGCTGCGCATTAGAACTTGGTGAGCGAAGTTTTAGCATCGATCTCTTACCTATTCAATTGGGTAGCTTTGACGTAGTGGTCGGAATGGACTGGTTGTCCAAGAACAAAGCTGAAGTTGTTTGTCACGAGAAAATCATTCGCATCCCTCTGGCGAATGATGAAACGCTCATCGTGCATGGGGAAAAACGTCGTTTTCCTGGCACATGTTGTAGACAAGAAGGCTAAGGAGCCGACACTCGAAGACATTCATGTGGTGAAGGAATTCCCTGATGTTTTTCCCGAAGATCTGCCAGGACTACCTCCGCAATGACAAGTCGAATTCCGTATAGACTTGGTTCCAGGAGCCACTCCTGTAGCCAAGGCACCCTATTGGCTTGCACCATCCGAGATGCAAGAATTATCTACACAACTCCAGGAGTTGTTGGATAAAGGATTCATAAGGCCAAGCTTCTCACCCTGGGGAGCTCCAGTATTGTTCGTGAAGAAAAAGGATGGAACTCTGCGGATATGTATCGATTATAGAGAACTGAACAAGCTCACAATCAAGAATCGGTATCCACTCCCGAGGATTGATGACTAATTTGATCAATTGCAAGGATCGAGCTACTATTCCAAGATCGACCTTCGATCTGGATACCATCAATTGAGAATCCAAGAGGAAAGCGTACCAAAGACTGCATTCAGAACACGCTATGGGCATTACGAGTTTCTTGTGATGCCATTCGGACTGTCGAACGCACCAACAGTATTTATGGATCTGATGAACCACGTATGCAAACCATATCTCGATAAATCTGTGATTGTATTTATCGATGATATCCTGATTTACTCGCGAACTAAGGAAGAACATGAGCAACACCTCAGAACCATTTTGGAACTACTGAAGAAAGAGAAACTTTATGCGAAGTTCTCAAAGTGCGAATTCTGGATTCGTGAAGTACAATTTCTTGGTCACGTTGTGAACGAGAAGGGCATTCATGTAGACCCATCCAAGATTGAAGTAATAAAGAATTGGGAAGCCCCCAAAACCCCAACTAAAATTCGAAAATTTTTGGGCTTAGCCTGCTATTACCGATGGTTTATTGAGAATTTCTCAAAGATAGCTCAACCATTGACAACCCTTATGCAGAAAGACAAGAAGTACGATTGGGGTGACAAGCAGGAAGAAACCTTCCAGCTACTTAAAAATAAGCTATGCGATGCACCAATACTATCATTATCCGAAGGCACTGAAGACTTCGTGGTATACTGCGACGCTTCACGACAAGGTTTGGGTTGCGTGCTCATGCAACGCCAGAAAGTCATCGCTTATGCTTCAAGACAATTGAAGGTACATGAAAGAAACTATACCACTCACGACTTGGAACTCGGCGCGGTGGTATTCGCCTTGAATATCTGGCGACACTATTTATATGGTACACGATGTACAATCTTCACAGATCACAATAGCATGCAACACATATTTGATCAGAAGGAATTAAACATGCGTCAACGACGATGGGTCGAACTACTGAACGATTATGACTGTGAGATTAAGTACCATCCTGGAAAGGCAAACATTGTAGCAGACGCACTAAGTCGAAAATAAAGGGTTAAGACCCTAAGGGTTCGAGCATTAGAAATGACTATCCGAACGAACCTCACTGCACGCATTCGTGACGCACAACAAGAAGCCCTTAAGGGAGAAAAGCGTAAAGCTGAATACCTCCGGGGTATGTTGAAATATATGGTGTCAAATGAAGAGGGAACCTTATACTTTAAGAAGCGTATTTGGGTTCCACTCTATGGTGGTATACGAGAAGTCATCCTTGATGAAGCACACAAGTCGAGATACTCAATCCATCCTGGATCGGACAAAATGTATCAAGACTTAAAGGAATATTATTGGTGGTCGAGACTTAAAAGCGATGTTGTTGTTTATGTTGGAAAGTGCCTAACATGTGCTAAGGTTAAGGCTGAATATCAGAAACCGTCCGGTCTACTGCAACAACCAGAGATACCCATGTAGAAGTGGGAAGAAATCTCGATGGACTTCATAACAAAATTACCCAGGACCCCTAGAGGGCACGATATGATATGGGTGATAGTTGATCGATTGACGAAATCTGCGCATTTCCTACCGATCCGAGAGAAGGATAGCACTGGAAAGCTTGCTGAGATATACTTAAAGGAAATCGTGGCACGTCATGGAGTGCCAATCTAAATTATTTCAGACAGAGATGGATGTTTTGTCTCAAGAATCTGGCAATCCTTTCAGGAAGCTTTGGATCTCAATTAGATCTAAGCACGGCCTTCCATCCGCAAACAGATGGTCATAGTGAACGAACCATACAAACGCTGGAAGATATGCTCGCGCATGTGTTATGGACCTAGGCGGCAGCTGGGATACTCATCTACCTTTAGTTGAGTTTTCCGACAATAAATACAAGCATAAAAGCCACACCGTTCGAAGCTCTGTATGGCCGCAAGTGCCGCTCGCCATTATGTTGGGCTGTCACGGCCCCCGACCCGGTTTGACCCGTTTCAGGAGCCGCGGGACAGAAATCCTGCGGTATTTAATTTAGGCGACAACGGAAGTCTTTTAAAACAGGATCTTTAGTATTAAAACTGCTCATTACATAATTTAGGGATAAAACCCAGTAATTTACAATAATGTGATTTCCATGGAAATCTTTATTTTTAAAACATGTTCCTTTATTTATTTACACTGAGCCACTTTTCTAAGCTGGTAGTGCTTCCTGGCACTTTTCTTTGCTCATAACAGATTACCTGAAACATGTTTGAAAAAGATTTTGTCAGCGGGGAAATACTGAGTGAGTTCATTCAGTTTTTAGGAAATGACCCATAGTTATAAATTACAGCATAAGAGCGATTACAATGGTTCATATCTTATTTTTATCTGGCGTTCTGTCACAATGGTGACAAGTCACAATGGTGACGATGGTCATATCACTATTAGGTCAATGAACTCTAATAGTGACGTTTCTCCATAGTAGGTCAATGAACCTAACTGGGAAAAATAGTAATGTGCACAATACCCCACTAACCAATAAATCAAGATATCCACGACTTAGTCCCTGTAATTATAACACTTTGAAAATAATTTGGAGTATTGTAAAATAATTGATAAAAAAAGAGAATGACTCACATTGCAGATTTAACGAGCAGTGTATAAGCCTACTGATTAGCCTTGATTATTTCTAATTTAACAATAATGCACACAAAACAGGATTAGTGATCAATACAGCAGTTACGATAACTTCCGAGATCAATTTCTCACAATGAATGACTAAGTGCAATACTTCAACTCATTTATCAAAATGACAAACGACAAAGTATAGTACTTCAACTCATTTATCGAATTATCGACAAACGACAAAGTACAATGCTTCAACTCATTTATCGGATTACCGACAAACGACAAAGCATAGCCCAATGTGGGCGGCACTTAGACATTCTTTGAATGTATTGATTCCGGAAACTGAATCGTAATAGCGATAGAGTAATTACCCTGTTTTGCGGCAGCACCTCGTGATTAGTGTGTGTGTTGGACTGTTTCTATGATAATTCGCTCTACGTAACTCAATTTTACGTCGTTCCAAAGACAGAATTCAAGTCCCAGACTCCTCTATTTATACACGAAATTTGACCCTGTCGCGTAGCGCGAGGGGTACCCCTATAGGCGTCGCGCTACGCGAGGGGTAACCTAGTTTCTATAGGTAGCCACGTCCCTAACTAGGCTTGCTGTGTTGACAGTTTCCTAAAATTCGATTTTTACAGATAGTTATGAAGATAATCGTTGGCTAGGGTTTATCCCCCCCTGAGTTTTAGGGGCCCTGATCCTGATTCTGATTGTTCTGGAAATTTTAGGGTTAGTGCAAAATTACTTGGGTTTCTTAATTAGGGTTTCCTTAATAGCTAATTAACATTCTAATTATTAATTTTAATGAGAGTTGTTACATCCTCCCCACCTTAAGAAAAATCTCGTCCTCGAGATTCACTGAAATAGATGAGGGTGCTTTCACTTCATCTTTGATTTCAGTTCTCAAGTGTACTCTGGTCCTTTCCTAGATTCCTATTTGACTTTTACTAGCACTAGTCGTTTGTGTTTGAGAAACTTAATTTTCCGATCTTCTATTTGTAGGGGTTTCTCTATGAATTTTAGCTTTTCATTTACCTCTATATCTTGAAGAGTTACTACCAGGGATTCGTCTGTAAGACATTTCTTGAGATTGGATATATGAAACACATCATGTACTCCTGCTAACTCTTCTGGTAGTTGTAAATGATAAGCTACTGGTCCTATGCATTGGATTACTGGAAATGGTCATACGTATCAGAGACTTAGCTTCTTCTCTTACCGAATTTATAAATTCCTTTCCAAGGAAATACTTTCAATAGCATTTTGTCTCCAACTCGAACTTTGACGGCTTTTGTTTATTATTTGTATAGTTCTTCTAACCGTCTTCAGCCTTTCCTTCGTGATACTAAATATCACAGTCGTAATTACCGAGGATTTCCTTTTTCCTCATGTTTAATTCTTGTTGCTCAAATATGTATCTTAAATTCTTATGACCCATATGGATAGTAAGCTTGCTTAGATAATGTAACTTGTGGTTTCTAATTTTTAAGCTTACAAGTGGTAAGGCTTTCTTTCTGCTTTTGCAAATTGCCTTGATGCATACACAATTACCTTTTTGTGTCGCATTACCATACATCCAAATTCTAACCTTGAAGCATTACCGTATTCTTTAAAATCTTCTGTTCCTTCTGGTAAGGCTGGCTAGAGACTTCTTTTTGTTTGGGTTCTTATTTAGAATTAACTGTGTTAACTTAGTTAAGGATATACCTATCTAAAAGAATGCTTAATAAACTGCCTATAGTATCCGGCTAAATTTACAAAATTCCTACTTTCCATTTAAAGATTGCGAACTCTTCCATTGCTATCTTAGCAGGATCTAGGTGAATACCTTCATGATTCATCATGTGACCTTACGTGGTTTATTTCCTATAATCATAAATACTTCTCCGGCGGGTGCCTGGATTTTCTATAAAGTTCTTATCACAGAGAATTCGAGTAGGGTTGGCTACTAACCAATCTATTTCTAATACAACATCAAACTTGGCTAATTTCATAGGAATTAGGTTAGCGAAGAATTATATGACCTGAGAGTTCTATATTTTCCTTTTTGCCTGTTTTGACTGTAAAGATTTGTCTAAGTTAAGAGGTTGACAAAATGAAGTATTTATAAAACTTTAGTGTGCATCAGAGTCAGATAATACTTTTTGTGTAAACGTTGTAACCTAGGACGTACCGGCTATTACATCTGGAATGAGCTCTGTTTCCTGAGCAGTCAATTGAAAGGCTCTTGCATTCCTTTTTGCTTCTTCTGCAGGTTTGGCTTTAGTGTCAGATGGTTTGTTTAGTTTTGGACAATTTGGCCTAAGGTGTCCAGTTTCTCCACAGTTGTAACAAACTGAAAATTTCTTCCTTCTGTAGTCTTCTTCCTGATGCCCCGGAATTTTGCAAAAATTGCAGTATCCTTTGCATCTTCCAAAATGCTTTCTTTTGCAAAAATTGCAAAATGGACTAGTGGAAGATTGCCCATTCCCTCCTTTCTTGAAATCGTTATGGTTATCTGAACGGATTACCTGGGTAATCTTTTGGGCTACTTCCTTCCTTCTATTTTCTTCTCTTGTCCGTACTAGTTCGTCAGTCAGAGTATTGGCTAAATCCACCGCATCATCAATCGTGCGAGGTTTTGCAGCCTTGACGATGTTACGGATTTCAGAAATCAATCCCCAAATATATCGAGAAATAAGTACTGGCTCTGGCGAAGCCAGGGTTGGTACTACTCGAGCATATTCGAAGAATGTCGTAGTATACTTTCGACAATCTACATCCACCATTCGGTGGGTTAAAAACTTGTTTGTCATTTGTTCCTTTTCATATTCGGGACAGAATTTTCTTTCTACCAAGCTCTTAAATTCTTCCCAGTTCATAGCATACGCCATCCTTCTTCCTTTTGATTGTAACACCGTATTCCACCATTCTAGCGCTCCTTCTTTGAAAAGATTTGACGCGTACATGACCTGATCATCCTGAGCACATTTACTTATGGCAATTACTGCCTCAGTTTTCTCTAACCAACGTAGTGCCGTAGTTGCTCCTTCATTGCCTGCAAACTCCGATGGTTTACAAGCAAGAAATTCCTTGTAAGTGCAACCAGGCGTTGCAACTTTCATTTTCTTAGGGAGCGGCGCTGGTTGTGGTTCATTGTCATGATTAACATGATCATTGCCTCTGTTTACGCTATTACGGAAGTTATCTTCAGAAATACGTTTGCTAGGAACGGGTTGTTGTGGTTCTATTGGATTTTTAACAGCAGCAACGATGGCTGGAATAGCGTTGGCTATCCCTTGAGCTATCATTATTGGAATAGTGTTGGCTATCCCTTGAGCAACGATATTTTCTATATCCTGCCTAGTCATATATTGATCCCCCGGTTGTTGCTCAGAATCATTAACTGGTTCATTATTAGCGTTTTCCATTCGATAACTAATTTATAGATAAATATTTAGTATACAAGAAATAATCCAATATGACACTTAATTGCACATAATCACGTATACGAACAAAATTTGTAAATTTTCTAATATTTCATGCTTCTATATACAACCGTTTTATTATTTATCTTACACATACTGATTTTACTATTATTATTACACAATAACAGTTTCATAAATCCCCTATTCTTTTTGTCAACGATATTCTAGTAACTGTGTTCCCTCTTATCGTAGTTCTAGGAGATTTGTCCCCCAATCTCTTGGATCCTATTCCCAGTATCCATTAGTTCTTCACCAAAGCGAAGTTCAGCCGTATTCTTGTTACTCATTGGTGGATTTGGTAAAGGTTCTAGATGGAACTTGAGAAAAAAGCTTATAGGGATGGTTTTGTAACTGTATTTCATTAATTAACCATTCGTCTATTTGCGAGTGGATTGAAGGGTTTGGAATAGCTGGTTCTAAGTTCATTGGTAGTTGTGTTTCAAAAGAGCGATTAAAAATAGTTTCATTAACAGGCTTAATAGTATTATGGCTTGCCATTATAGAGTCTAATTTTTCCTGAGATGGTAACTTTTCAATTTGCCTAGAACTTTCCCCAATTTCTATTTCATTGGGCTTGGGTTTCTCGAGAGGTAAAGCATTGAATTCTATAGGTTCTTCTATATCTGGTATATACCTATTGAAATCTCTGGAAACTTCTACTCTTACTGGATAGAGATTTAAATTCTGAAGGGCCTCAGACAAGTTACTCATGCAGTTTAGCAAAATAGACATAGTCAGAAATCATAAAATTTATAGAAAACTTTTTAAATATTAGTTCCTACTGGGTACTATTGGAATTTACATCATACGAGGTTTTATTTAAAAATTTTATGATTTTCTCAATAAGACTTCTAGACTGTAGATAATAAAGGTACTAATACTTGAGTCAAATTATGTAAGAACTTGCATTACTTACTACATTGACTAGCATATAAAGATCTGCTCATACTGTACAAAATTATTCAGATAATAGAACACATAATCACAAAATAGCAATTAATTAAGTATTTAAATACTTAATGTAAAACCCGTGAGGATCTCAATGATATCAATCTAAACCTTGTGAGAGCGCGGAAATCTAACACAAGGTGATTCAAGAACTAGTATTAAGATCAAACAATAAGCAATAAATAAGAAACAAACCGAAACTTGCATTCAAAGATAATCAATGACTGATACAAGATCTCGGATGGAACTCGGTTCCAATGCTTTGTGTCGCCTGCCTTCTACTCGCAATCAACAACCCCTAATCAAGTGATTAGGGGTGTTTATATACTAAACACATTAGGGCCGAAAACCACCTAGGCCCATGCGACACTTATCTAGCCCAACCCACAATAATTAACCCAAAAACATAATAAACTAATAACATGATCAATCCCTAAACGTTGTTAACCTACATGAATAAACCTTCAGGTTCCAACAATCTCCCCCTAGGTTTATGCATGCAGGTTCTTCTGACTTCAGCTGCTTTGATGACCACCACTCATATTGTCTTTGTATCCACCAAAACCCTTCTTGTGAATATGCATGACAGAAGCTACTGCAGATGTCCAACCCTTAGCAATTTCCTCATATTTTTCAGTAGCTCTGATTTGGTTGCTTGCTAACACTTCAAGATCTTCAACTGCAAGATTCAATAAGTCGATCTGATCTACCAAACAGTAACTTGCATCACCATCACAAACAATTACTGCTTGACCAAGACGTTCATCATACGCCCAAAAGTGCAATGTCTTCAATGCCCCTTTTGGAATCTTTCTCACTAACGGAATCGTCTTTTCTTTATCAGTAGCTGGCCAGTGGACAATCTTCATTCGCTTGTTCGTATACGGATCCCTAATCCCTTTTGCAGGTTTAACAATAGAATCCGCTGTACGCATCGAGGGAAAACCTTTTGCAACTTCCCTTTTCAATCTCTCGAAGAATGCATAACCAGGACCATTAGGCTTATCATCCACATAAGGTTTATTCGTCAAGTCTGTCAAATCTACCTTAGTGAATGACTGAAATTGTCCTGAATGTTTGTACCATTCGACCGGTCCAACTTTCCTCTTGATCCACCATCTGTTACGATCATGATCATAACCCCAGCTGACTACACCAGATCGATTTCCTTTCTTATCGTAGAGAGTTTCACCAACATCCATTAAATGATGTGTAGCACGTGCATCTTCATCATCTGGATTAGCATTCTTGTTCTTCAGAATCACAAACTCTCTTTTCTTCTTCAACCTTTCTGCTTTAGCTTTCTCTGCTTCTGGATCAGTAACTCTTTCAAAGTATTTTTCCATAGCAGCACTCCTTTCAGCATTATCTTTCTCAAAAGCTTTCTTTCTGTTTTCGACATCTGTTGGATCAGAAAACTCTTGTCCGAATTTCTTTTCAAGCTTACCTCGCAGATCATAAACAATATTGAACAATAGGCTAACGTCTCCTTGCAGTTGCTCAATTTGTTGATCTTTCTTCACAATTGTGTCTTCAAGCTGAATGATCTTTGCATCTTTATGAATTGAATCTTGTTCAAGCACAACCAAACGTTTCTTCATTTCCCTCATGCTTATAAACTCATCATCATCACTAGAATCACTGTCAAAATGCATTCTAAGTGGTTCTACAGGCCTTTTACCACTTGAACTGCTCGGTTCTTCATGAATAGTACCAGAAGGACCAGCACTAACAATTCCAGAGGGCCCAGCTTCTACATGAGCTTCAACATTAGGCACAGCTTCATTTTGAACTTCAACATTCGTCATAACTGTATCATCACCTTGAGTATGAACACCAGACTCAAAGATATTCTCTGTAGTGGTGGTGGTAGCATCGTCAACGTACTTTTCAAAATCGAAGTCATACAAACCTTCGGTATCATCAGCAACAGTCACGGATTGATCTTTTCCTTGCTCAATAAACATTCCGGGTCTAGGATCCCTCCTTTTCCTTTTTAACGGAATAGAATCAGAATCCCTTGGGCTTTCTTCAGGCTCTTCAGTAGATACTGACAGATTGGGAGGAGGATTTCCCATCGTGTCAGTCACTTTCTTTATCAGCATTGCCAAACTCTCAGCAGAAATCACTGGGTTAACTGTAGAAACAGCATCAGCATTAACTTCAGGAGGAAGTTCTATGTTATCATCATCTGAATCACATGTAATCTCAACACCTTCATCGTCAGAGTTAATAGTGATACGCTCTGGCTCAGGCTCATTTTCAGCTCTCCTTTGAATGTCATGTTCTTCAGCAACAATGGCACGTGCAGGTACGGATTGTGCCCTGACTGGATTCTCAACAATGTCTTCGGTCTCTGCAAACTGACCAAACTTCTCCAACTCGATCAAACCTTCAAACTTTTTCTCTGTTCCCTTCTTCGTAGTAAGAGCACCAAAACACGAAGGGCCCATAGGCTTTAACTCCAGAGTATCACCAGATCTCCTCAATTCAGGATAACGTTCATTGAGAATCATCTGCACAAATCTAGGATACATAAGAAACTTATCCTTTCGAAGCCCAATAGCATTTCTCTTCATCGCTTCCAGAACATATCTTGAATAGTTGAACGGCTCATTAGTAATCACGCAAATCAATGCAGCCGTCTGTGTTGTGTTTAATTGATCAATTCCCCCTCGGTTTTCTGTCATGCACAACAGGAACATGTGCAATAATAAACGCCAGTATGGATGAACAAACTTCTTAACCAAGGGAGGAAATTTTCCTTCATAACTCAGTCGTGGCAAAATTTCTTCAATGGTTCCAGCAGCAAGCTCGATTGGATCCATTTCCTGATCATTGAACTTCAACACATCCCTGATAGTCTGCTCCGTCACAATAATCTTCGTCCCGTCGATCTCAGCAGCTATAGCTCCTTTTCCTTCAATGATTTCCACCTTTGCAGTCTTCCAAAAATCTCGAATGAGGCTTTCATAAACGACCGGATTTTCACGAAGAGCGTGAGCAATACGGCATGTACTTAGGCCTTTGATCAATGACGTGAACAGCTGCTTATGCTTCACAGGTGGAGGTGCCAAATATGCCACTTGATTGTGAGACGCGATAAACTTTAAGTCCATTTTTCTGCACACCACACAAAATATATAAGTTTCCAATAACAACAGTGATAAAAATTAAAAATAAAACAAACACTGGCACTGTTCACTCGAAACCATGAGTCGCAACCAGAAAATCTGAGTCGCAACCAGAAGATTGCGAGTCGCAATCATGAGTCGCAACAAACCAAGATGAGTCGCAACCATGAGTCGCAACCTTGAGGTTGCGAGTCGTAATCACTGGTTTCGAGTCCTATCGTTCTTGATTGCGAGTTGAAACTTCATCGGAAACTTCAAATATTCATCAGAAACTTTATCGGAATCATCAACTATTCGCCGGAATCTTCAAAAATTCATCGGAATCTTCAAAAAACATTCAAAATTCCTGCAAAACTTGATTAGTGACGTCATTTTACCTGATGATGATCTAATCGGATTGCGAGTCGCAACCGGAAGTGAGTCGGAATCGTGATTGCGGCCGGAATAATGAGAGAGTTTTGAGAGAAGATTGCGAGTGAATAATGGAAAGTGACTCGTAATCACCCCTTTTATACTCAACAGTTTTTCATGGGCCCAAATCTGTTGGGCTTGGGCCTTATGGACTTGGGTTCAAACATGATTTTCAAAAGATATTTTTTTTAAACAAAACCCAATTAAAAATCTGATTTACCAAAAATTACCCATTAAACCTTTTTGAGCATTTGTTTGCAAAATAAAAACCTAAAACAAAATTAAATAATAAAAATTATTTACAAAAATAAAATCAGGAAATTTGCATAGATATTCAGGGATCAAATCACAAGGTTTCGGGCATGACTTCACTTATCAACACTGATCTACTAGAGGATGATCTAGACGATTGCCAGTATATTTGTCCTCTTAAACTCATCTCCCTAGATCTTTTCCATATAACTGCCTGTATCTCTTTTTATCATGTTTTGATATTTTTTAATAATGAGCACCCAAACAAATACTAATCAAATCCTGGAATTATGCACAGCTCACTCTATCATGCAAGCAGTTTCCCTACCACATATTTCACAAGCCCAATCCAAATTTCTGAAATCTTAACTGGGAATAGGTTGAGAAAAGAACAGAATAGATCTTAGATTGAGATGATATAATATACAGATCAAATGAGTTTTCTCAATTTGATATAGGTTTATTGGGTTTCTTTTGGGCACTAGAGGGCCTCTTTCGGGTGTTAATTGATCTACAGATCGACAACGTACAGCTAGGTCAGCATGTATCTGGATGCAGCAGAAGCTGACGTTGCCTAGCACCTCCAGGTCAGCATGTATCTGGATGCAGCAGAGGAGGTACACGACTTTTTCAGATAAGATTTCAGAATCAGATCAAAATTGTGTGTATCGGGAAAAGCATACAAACACTCAAATAGACATGAGCTAATTCCAAGTGATTTTCTTTTCTGAGGTCATGTACTGGTTTAGTTCTGAACAGAAACAGCTATTGTTTCCAATCTTAAGGATAGAGCCTACCAACACATCATACTAGAGTCAAACAATTTCGATACTGGTCTTACATGAGTCAGCCCTTGACCATAATGTGAAAATTCATTTCATTTCCCAGTCCAGCCACACTTCCTTTTGAAACTCTTTTTGTATTTTTTCAATTTTTCAATGTTTTTGTATTTTTCGATTTTTCAATGTTTTTGTATTTTTCGATTTTTCTCCCCCTAAATTTGTGCATAAATAAAAACTACCTAAGAATAGAAAACTTTATGAACAAATTTACCTACGAAAAACAAAACAAAACAAAAATATGCTCAATCAGTAAAACGGATCATTTTTAGAAAATCCACAAGCACTCTGAATTTCGAGCTGCTGACAGGTTTAGTGAACAAATCGGCAGCATTTGCATCTGTGTCGATTTGTTCAAGCGTAATCAGACCTCTGTCAAAACAGTCCCGAATGAAATGAACTTTAATATCAATGTGCTTGGTTTTGGAGTGAAAAACAGGATTTCGAACAATTTGTATTGCAGTATCATTATCGCAGTAAATAGTAGTGTTAAGATAAGTCAAACCATAATCCTGCAATTGATGTTGCATCCACACCACTTGAGAGCAAGAAGCAGAAGCAGCAACATACTCAGCTTCAGCTGTGGATATCGCCACCGTTTGTTGTTTCTTGCACTGCCAAGAAATGAGCCGATCACCCAAAAATTGACATCCCGCAGAAGTGGATTTCCTGTCACTGTCAGTACCTCCAAAATTGCTGTCAAAGAAAGCAAACAAGTCAAAATTGGAATCTCTCGGATACCACAGGCCAAACCGAGGTCGGCCTTTAAGATACCGAAAGATCCGTTTAACAGCAATAAGATGAGAAGTTTTAGGATTAGCCTGATAGCGTGCACAGTTGCAAACAGCGAACATGATGTCCGGACGGCTAGCTGTGAGATACATCAATGACCCGATCATTGACCTATATTGACGTTGATTTACAGACTCTCCTTCTTCATCTTCAGTCAATAATGGTCTCTCAGCCATAGGTGTTTCAGCAGGCTTTGCGTCCGTGAATTTGAACTTTGCCAGGACATCATCCACATACTTCCCTTGATGAATCAGAATTCCTTGTGAACTCTGCTTGACTTGTAGACCCAAAAACAGTGTCATCTCCCCCAGAGCACTCATTTCAAACTTTTTCGTCATAACTCTCTCGAACTCCTTGCACAGATCCTCGCTTGTAGATCCGAAAATGATGTCATCAATGTAGATTTGAACCAAAATTTGATCACGTCCTACCCTCTTGATAAACAGAGTCTGGTCTATGGTGCCACGCGTATATCCATGAGCCAACAGATGCTCTGTTAGGGTGGCATACCAAGCTCGAGGAGCCTGATGTAACCCGTACAACGCCTTGTCTAACTTGTAGGCGTACTCAGGATGATCTGGATGCACAAACCCTGGCGGTTGCTCGACAAAAATTTCCTCCTTCACATCTCCATAGAGAAACGCGGTCTTGACATCCATCTGATAAACAGTGAATCCCATGTACGACGCGTAAGCCAAAAAGATCCGGATGGCTTCAAGTCGCGCAACCGGAGCATATACTTCATCATAATCTAGACCTTCGATTTGTCTAAATCCCTGAACCACCAGCCTTGCTTTGTTTCGAACAATGACACCCGCAGAATCCTGCTTGTTTCGAAAAACCCATCTAGTTCCAAGCTTACGCTTTCCTGCTGGCAACTTGACAAGCTTCCATACTCCAAGTTTTTCAAACTGGTTCAGCTCTTCGTGCATAGCATCTACCCAGCCAGGTTCCTGCAAAGCTATATCAATGGTTTTAGGTTCGATTTGAGAAAGATAACAAGAATATAAGCAAGTGTTAATGGTTCCTGATTGACTCCTGGTCAAAATTCCTGCATTTACAGGACCAATCACATTTTCGATTGGGTGATTGCGTTGAACGCTCGTCGGTATGGCCAAATCAGGTACAGTCTCCTCTGCAGTGGTGGTGTTGCTACACTCCCCCTCATCAGGTGCACTTGTAGTGTGAACTACAGGAGAAGTGACGGTACAATCCTCAGGAATTGGATCAGGAAACATTGCAGAGTCACTGGTTGATGCACCTTCAGGGGATTGATTGACCATCGGTGTCGGTGTAGGATGTTGCGTGAACACCATTCCCGGTGGATCAACAGTATGATGCTTCACATTTTCTTGCATCTGTGCTTCGTCCTCAGTATCTTCAAATGACAATGGTTGTTTGGGAACTGACTCACCTGCAACTGAAACATCACTTGACAAAATGTTAAATGATTTAAACAGAGCAGAATAATCATATAACCAATCTGGACCGACTCTAGCGTCCGTAGCATTCTCTTCAAGCCATTCGATGTTGCACGACTCAACAACTTTTCTAGTTACTTTGTTGTATACCCTATAAGCAGAGCCTTTAGCATATCCAACAAAGTAACATTCGTCACCTTTGACTTCAAACTTTCCATTTGAGTCCATTAGTAATAATACACATGGACAACCAAAAATACGAAAGTGTGAAACCGAAGGTTTACGTCCTTCCAGAATCTCATAAGGGGTTTTCATGTGACGTTTATTTACTAAAGCATGATTCTGGATATAACAAGCCGTGCTAACAGCTTCAGCCCAAAAGAAGCTAGGAAGCTTTGAATCAGCCAGCATGGTACGTGCTGCCTCAATTAGAGTACGATTCCTTCTTTCAGCCACTCCATTCTGTTGTGGAGTGCGAGGCGCACTGAACTGTCGATCAATTCCCTTTTCAATGCAGAACGTATCCAAAGTAACATTCTTGAATTCTGTCCCATTGTCTGATCGAATAACCTTCACCTTAGTACTCGCTTGATTTTCAGCCAATGTAATGAATTGTTTCACCAATGCAGCAGTTTCGTTTTTGTGACTGAGAAAATACACCCAAGTGTAGCGAGAGTAATCATCGACGATTACTAGACAGTAAGCTTTCTTCCCGATACTCAGCACATTCACTGGACCAAAAAGATCCATGTGAAGTAGTTCGAGTATAGCTTTTGTTGAAGGTACTAGTTTAGTCTTGTGAGGTTTTCGATGAGCCTTTCCTTTCGCACAAGCAACACACTTTTCCACCAACATGAAATCCTTAATCGGAAGATCTCGTACCAATTGACCTTTAGCTAGACGATTCAGATTTTTCATATTCACGTGCCCAAGTCGACGATGCCACAAAAGACCATCATGCTCTGAAATCTTCGAAAATAAACAAGTGATCTCTTCACACGGTTTCTTGTTCATATCAATGACGTAAGCATTTCCTTTTCTTTCAGCTGTCATCAAGAACCAGTCTTCTGGAATAACAATCCCAGGCTTAAGAACATGACACCCTTTCTTCGTAAAATGAACTGAATTCCCTCTATCACAAATCTGCGAAATACTTAACAGATTGTGCTTCAGTTCTGGAACATAATTGACATTTTCAAAGCTGAGAACACCGTTTTGAACAGTTCCTTTCAAAGTGATTCTGCCAGATTCACCTCCCGCAAATGAGACATATCCACCATTAAATTCTTTGACATTCACAAGTTGGGATAAGTCTCCTGTCATGTGCCTGGAACAGCCACTATCCATGTACCAGAGGCGCACGGTAGTCCTCCACAGCTGTTCCTGCACGAGTAGCGGGATTAGTTAGATTTAGGAACCCAGCCCATAGTGGATCTGGGTTTTCCTTGAGCATCGAAATACGTTACCCTCTGCCAAACTAAATTGTCTTTATTTAAAAATTTTGATAAATTCGCATTGGCAGAATTTTTATGAAGTGTATGAGGCAAGTTGGAATGCACGGCTTTAGATTTAGGTTTCCAATATTGTTTAGACCAGTTGTTAGCATAATTACCAAACGCCTTAAATCTGTTTTCTGAAAAATGATTTTGCTGATTTTTATGTCTACGTTTGGCTGCATTCCAATCTTGATCAGAAGGCCTGACCCTACGATGGTCGTTCTTCATTGTCTTAGACCTATCAGTCTTCATTGACTTAGAAGGACCAAATCGATTTGGTTTGACTTTCTGATGTTGTGCGTGTTGAGTTTTAGACTGCACAGAGGAAGACAACGAAACACAGTTTCTGGCAATGTGCCCGGCTATCCCACAATTGAAACAAATCTGTCGTTTCACTGTGGAAGAGTTTTGATGATTCACAGTGGCTGCGGGTCTTTTGGGTCTTGAAGATGGAGCTTGCTTGTTCTGTTTTGATTGACTTGCTTGTGCCTTCCCTGAGCTTGTAGATACCTGAGGATCAGAACTAGCACTGGCACAAGCATGAGAATCTGAAAAAGTAGAGTTTTCATTTTTTACTGTTTCATGAAAATCATTTTGATTAGGTGTTTCAGATGTTGACTTATGATTTTCTTCACAAGTATTTTCTTTCAAACTTTCATTTAAGAAAACTTCTTTCTCGTTTTGCAAATCATTTTGAGTTTCAGTCTCGATCGAGGCTGAGACGTCATCAACAAATAATGACTCCTTTCTATCGTTGCCATCCAAAGAAGTTCCATCAGATTCATCAGTAGAAATGTCCACTGAATTTGATTCACACGAAAAACCAGTGTGTGATTGGTTTTCTTGTGAAGCATTTTCAGTGGTTTCACTGAAAGTGTCCCGAGGAACATCGTTGGTCACACTATTTTCACCTTGAGAATCAGAAACATTAGAATCACAATTTTCAGCAGTTGCAAAACATTCATCATCACACGCATTTTTAAAAGGTTCATCACAAGCATTCACTGTTTTGCCCAAAACATCAGGCCCAAAAGAAGACGAAACATAACTATGAAATGAGTTCAAAAACGCTTGTCCAAACACACACCCAGAATTAGTATTATCAAAAGAAGTTTTAGAAGAATCAGATTCTAAAACTTGTTCACTTCCAAACACATCTCCCCATATCACTTCAGGTACTTTATCTGCACATGACGAAGAACTGTTAGGATCAAAAGTACCCTTTGACACAAAACACGTCTCTGGTTTTACCTGTTCTTCAGCAAGTTTACCATTAATTGAGGACTTGCTATTTTTGGAACCTTCAACATTCACTGAGGGCTTATTATTTTTGGGTCCGTATGTCATTTTACTTTCATTCAGCATCTCCTCCTCGGTCATAGGTAAATATGTATAATTGTTATTGTACGGAGGAGGAGTCTGATTATAACCCAATCCCGACCCTTTCTTTTTAGAGTAAGCCAATTGTTGATCACAGAGATTTTTGACTAATTTACTGGAGGAATCGAATTTTTTAATGTTTAACTGATTAATTTGGTATTTATCCCTAACATTCTCCAGTTCCTTAGTCACCTCACACAGTTTTTCTTTAACTATGATGAGTTGGGTGGTGGCTACACTAACATCGTCTTTGAGTTGGACGATATCCTTACGCTGAGCTTCGATTTTCTCTTTGAAAAGTTTTTCATTTTTCGTTAAAGTGAAATTTTTGCGTTTAATTTCATTATAGTCTTCGATTAGCTCAGCGTTATGGATTCTATAGGCCTCAACTCGTTCCCTACATTCAGAAGTGCAGAAAACAGAAATTACCTCTTCTTTAGTGAGACCTTTGACAGGTGCTGACAGGATTTGAGTCATGAAGGCGAAGTTTTCAGCTGACGACTCCTCCTCCTGTGCTACCTTCACATCATCATTCACCGAATCGTTGCTGGCCATGAAAGCGATATTGCTTGAGTTGGCTTGATTTTCAGGAGCTGAGATGTTTAGTCTTTCTATCTCTGAAATCCAGTCAAAAGGCGAATCAGGCTGAACCACCAAAGCTTGGGCCAATCCCATAGGTTGTGGGCTTCCACTGTTGACATTATCAGCAGGCACACCAGTTGTAGTCACAAGAGCTCTTTCTCGATTGGGCGTAACAGGAGCAGCAGGCTGAGCTGGAGTTTGTTCACCATTCACCTTGGGTTTCGTGCAATTTCTAGCTAAATGACCCTGTTCATGACAATTATAGCAACGAAACTCAAATGGCATCTTTGCGGGGCCCGAGAACGTAAGACCTTGCCATTTGTTTTTCCCTGTTTTCCTCACAAAGTTTTTAGCTCTAAAAGCCGCCATAGCCATCTGCCACGTGATATCCATTTCTTCCACATCTTCTGGATGAATTTGATCCAAATCATCCATGGAAAACTTAGGAGGACCAAGGTTTCCCGAAGTAAAGGCATTCAAGCAATTTATGACTGAAGCTGCAATTTCAAGATTTTCTTTTGACTGTTTTGAGAAGAAGGCAACCATTTCATTGCTCACAACAGAGGCAGAAGGTGCAGCAGAAGCCTTTCCAGCACTAGTAGGGGAAGCCTGAGTAGAGGACCCTGAGTTGTAGACATTTGCTGAAGTGGGAGCAGGTTTAGCAGCTGTAGCATTGCGAAACATTTGGAATCCTCCTTGAGACAGAAGAGTTGTGTTACTGTCACTGGATGTGGTGGGAGCTATTGAGAACCCGGCAGCCAGCATGCTGTTCTTGTAGTTAGTCTCTCTCTGCTTATCATCCAATTCACAAGCTTTGATATGCGAGATCATCTCAGACAGGGTGCATCTTGCAAGATCTTTGGTTTTCTTGATCATAGCAACATGATGATCCCAACTCTTGGGCAATGCATTGAGAAGTTGTCTGTTGGTGGATGCGTTTGTGGTATGAATTTCTTCCATTTGCATTTGAGTCACCAGCTTGACAAACCTTTGGATCTGATTATCTACTGTTTCACCATAAATATGGTTGAAATTGTTAAAGTTTTGTTGCAGCAAGTTCCTTCGACTCTCTTTCATATCTTCATTACCTTCATACACTTCTACCAGAGAATCCCACAGTTCCTTGGCAGATTTGCAGGTGCGAAAGCCCATAGCAATATTAGGACCCAAACCCATGGTCAGATAGGAAAGAGCTCTATCATCTTCTTCAACAATGAGCATATCATCTTCAGTGTATTGATCTCGAGGCTTCTTTATTTTAACATCAGGTTCTGTAGGGCTTTCCATCATAATCTCCCTAGGTCCTCTCAAGATGCTGCGCCATAGCTTGTAATCTTTAACTTTCAGATGCTGTTCAAAGCGCCACTTCCACTCGGGAAAGTCATTGGCATCAGTTAATCTCGGAATACGTGTTGTGGTTCCTAGCTTTGAATCCAGTTCTTGTTGTTGAGTTAGGGCAGACAATTCACTGTTGTTGGTAGACATGGTTAATTAATCAGTTAATTAATTAATTTTATTAAGTCCAAAATCAACAGTCCAAACGTCCGTAACACAATGTCGTTGCGAGTCGAAACGTGGTTGCGAGTCAATTTTCTGATGGTTGCGAGTCGTAACTGGAATGGTTGCGAGTCGTAACAAAACCGAATGAGCCGAAACCACGGTTGCGAGTGGAGACCAATTCTTTGGTTGCGAGTCGTAACTAAGGCAGGATGAACCGAAACCAGCAGAGGTTGCGAGTCGTAACTGAAACGTGATGAGCCGCAACTGGGTGATTGCGAGTCGTAACCTGCAAAACAATAAGTGATAAGAACTGTTTACTCGCAATCCCGATTTTTCAGCAATTTCCAAAATTCAAAGATATTGTAATCTTTGAATCTGTTGAACCGATATCCCGAAATTTCAGCAAACACCAATACTGAAATCAACAAACCAAAATCAGTGATTTTTCCAATAAATTTGTCAAGAACAGTTGATAAAAGTTTCTGCAAAACACTCAACAAATCGGATTAGTAACATATGAAGGTTCTTGAATCCGAATGATATCAAAACCGAGCCCTTGAATGGCTTCAATGGCTCTGATACCAATTGTAAAACCCGTGAGGATCTCAATGATATCAATCTAAACCTTGTGAGAGCGCGGAAATCTAACACAAGGTGATTCAAGAACTAATATTAAGATCAAACAATAAGCAATAAATAAGAAACAAACCGAAACTTGCATTCAAAGATAATCAATGACTGATACAAGATCTCGGATGGAACTCGGTTCCAATGCTTTGTGTCGCCTGCCTTCTACTCGCAATCAACAACCCCTAATCAAGTGATTAGGGGTGTTTATATACTAAACACATTAGGGCCGAAAACCACCTAGGCCCATGCGACACTTATCTAGCCCAACCCACAATAATTAACCCAAAAACATAATAAACTAATAACATGATCAATCCCTAAACGTTGTTAACCTACATGAATAAACCTTCAGGTTCCAACACTTAATTGGCTTAAATCAGTGGCTTAAGAAGTGGCTCTGATACCACCTTATTTCTGTCACGGCCCCCGACCCGGTTTGACCCGTTTCAGGAGCCGCGGGACAGAAATCCTGCGGTATTTAATTTAGGCGACAGCGGAAGTCTTTTAAAACAGGATCTTTAGTATTAAAACTGCTCATTACATAATTTAGGGATAAAACCCAGTAATTTACAATAATGTGATTTCCATGGAAATCTTTATTTTTAAAACATGTTCCTTTATTTATTTACACTGAGCCACTTTTCTAAGCTGGTAGTGCTTCCTGGCACTTTTCTTTGCTCATAACAGATTACCTGAAACATGTTTGAAAAAGATTTTGTCAGCGGGGAAATACTGAGTGAGTTCATTCAGTTTTTAGGAAATGACCCATAGTTATAAATTACAGCATAAGAGCGATTACAATGGTTCATATCTTATTTTTATCTGGCGTTCTGTCACAATGGTGACAAGTCACAATGGTGACGATGGTCATATCACTATTAAGTCAATGAACTCTAATAGTGACGTTTCCCCCTAGTAGGTCAATGAACCTAACTGGGAAAAATAGTAATGTGCACAATACCCCACTAACCAATAAATCAAGATATCCACGACTTAGTCCCTGTAATTATAACACTTTGAAAATAATTTGGAGTATTGTAAAATAATTGATAAAAAAAGAGAATGACTCACATTGCAGATTTAATGAGCAGTGTATAAGCCTACTGATTAGCCTTGATTATTTCTAATTTAACAATAATGCACACAAAACAGGATTAGTTATCAATACAGCAGTTACGATAACTTCCGAGATCAATTTCTCACAATGAATGACTAAGTGCAATACTTCAACTCATTTATCAAAATGACAAACGACAAAGTATAGTACTTCAACTCATTTATCGAATTATCGACAAACGACAAAGTACAATGCTTCAACTCATTTATCGGATTACCGAAAAACGACAAAGCATAGCCCAATGTGGGCGGCACTTAGACATTCTTTGAATGTATTGATTCCGGAAACTGAATCGTAATAGCGATCGAGTAATTACCCTGTTTTGCGGCAGCACCTCGTGATTAGTGTGTGTGTGTTGGACTGTTTCTGTGATAATTCGCTCTACGTAACTCAATTTTACGTCGTTCCAAAGACAGAATTCAAGTCCCAGACTCCTCTATTTATACACGAAATTTGACCCTGTCGCGTAGCGCGAGGGGTACCCCTATAGGCGTCGCGCTACGCGAGGGGTAACCTAGTTTCTATAGGTAGCCACGTCCCTAACTAGGCTTGCTGTGTTGACAGTTTCCTAAAATTCGATTTTTACAGATAGTTATGAAGATAATCGTTGGCTAGGGTTTATCCCCCCCCCTGAGTTTTAGGGGCCCTGATCCTGATTCTGATTGTTCTGGAAATTTTAGGGTTAGTGCAAAATTACTTAGGTTTCTTAATTAGGGTTTCCTTAATAGCTAATTAACATTCTTAATTTTAATGAGAGTTGTTACATGGGCAGACGCTGGAGACAAACGCATGGTTGGTCCCGAACTTGTACAAGAGACAACCGACAAGATTATGCAGATCCGAGAGCGCATTAAGGCGACTCGAGATCGACAAAAGAGCTACGCTGATCGAAGACGAAAACCATTAGAATTCGAGGTGGGAGACAGTTTTGTTGAAGGTCTCACCTTGGAAGGGCGTAGTAAGATTCGGAAAACGTGGAAAGCTGAATCCACGATACATCAGACCATTTAAGATTTTGGAAAGAATTGGTACCGTGGCATACAAGTTGGAATTACCGGAAGAACTTAATGGAGTACATGATACGTTCCATGTATCCAAACTCAAGGAGAGTCCAACACAAGAAAACGTGATCATCCCTGCGGATGAAGTGCATATTGATGACACCCTTCGATTTACAGAACAACCCGTTGAGGTTATAAACTGGAAAGCCAACAAGACCAGGAGGAGCAGTTTCAAACTTGTCAAAGTACGTTGGAACTCTAAGCACGGACCGGAGTACACGTGGGAACGTGAAGACCGGTTCAAAGAAAAGTACCCCCACCTGTTCAAAATATTACTAGAAGCATTGTTTATTTATTTCTGAGCTAGTTATGGTCCCCAAACACCATAACACCCCTTATAACACAATAACACATTAAATCCTTAAACCTTACACTTGAAAGTTTACTTATTTATACAATTAGAAATTAAAATTACACTTTACCCCCCCTAATTGCATATGGACGGTCACAAGTGGCCCCTACATGTGACCTCCTTAATCTCCAAAGATCACACTTGATCTTGCTTGATTGAGTGGAAGAGATATATTAGTACTTTTAGGGACATAGGGACCTTTGGACAAAACTCTTAAATGGTTATAAGATCACATGATATCATTCCATCTTCACAACACCACAACCCTCCTCTCACCCTCCCATTCTCGGTCAAGTTTAGGGCCACCACCATCACCATTTTTCCTTCATCATCCATCTATTCCAAGCTCCTCTCAAGGTGTAACAAGGTGATTAACGAAGCTTTGAACTCACGGAACTTGAACGACCTCCATCACAAGCTTTTGTCCACTCGATTTCTTCATTGTTCTTCCCTAGCTTTAAGTTAGTTGTAAGATTCTTAAACACCCTTATTTACTTCATATTATTAGTGGTTAAAAGATGTATTATGTTGAAATTGTTGTTGCACTACGTCTGTCGACTACGTCTTACATCGAGTCTAGTGGTGTATAGGTTAGACATGGCACGAAATCCTAGAAACATGTGTTTGTATAGGTTTCGCTTATGTGTACTTATCTAGGTTTTGCTTATGTGTCATGGAGATAGTTTCGCTTGTATGTCATAGATTTAGTTCCGCTTATTAGTCTTTCATGTAGGTTCGCTTATACGTGCATGTACGAATAAGCGAAACCTGTCAGGCTATATATAGTGGTCATTCAAGCGGATCTATATACAGAGTTAGAGGTGTTTTCTTCCGGTGAGCCACGAAGTGCTGCCGAAGTGCTGTCAGAACGTGTACTCGTGTTATTGATCAATAAAACAGCAATAATAAAGTGAATCTGACTGAAATAGCACCAAATCATTAGTTTCCGCCTCTTGATTTGGATAGGAATTCTTCTGATTGACTCAATTAGGGCCGGACGCAATCCTACAAGTGGTATCAGAGCTCAGGAAGAGGAGTTCTTGCCATTTCAGCTGCATTTCATCTATTTTTCTACACTTTCTTCAAAGTTTTAAAATTTTTCACGGTAAAATCAGCTAAATTTCACACACTGCACTCGGAATCATGTATTAGTAAATCCTTGAATGTTTCAAAGCTAAAATCAATCTAGAACATAGGATTTTAGTGGTTTCGCTTATACGGATTTGTGCAAAAAGTGACGTCATCAAATAGTTCCGCTTCAAGGGTCAGATAGTTCCGCTTGTTGTGACATATTTTGGCATAGTTCTGCTTGAAAGTACCTGATAGATCCGCTTCAAAGACGTTTTTAGTGGTTTCGCTTATCTGATCCGATTCAGTGCAGTGTAGTTTCGCTTCGGTGTCACCTAAATCAATAGTTCCGCTTGAACTGATAACTTAGTGGTTCCGCTTATAAGACACTTGAAGGTTCCGCTTATAAGACATTCAAGGTTTCGCTTGTACTGACAACTCAGGGTTTCGCTTGAAGTTACAATCAAGGTTCCGCTTTTTTGGACAGTTAGTGTTTCGCTTGAGAGAACATTTTGCCTAAACTTTGAAATTTGTGAACCGGTGAACTTTGAACAATGGACAACGAATTTTATAACGCCTTTGCTAGCTCGATCTCTATTACTCAGAATGCTTTGATTGATAATGAAACCGGAACGTCTCAGAAACCACCTAAACTCATGGATATTGATGATTATAACGTGTGGTATGAACGATTTGGAAACTGGGTCGAGGCATATGTTAGGCCCACGAGAAATAATGTTACGTTAACACTTAGAGAGATGAGTACGGAAGATAAAAAGAAATATCGAGATGAGAAACTCATGGTGAGTCTGCTTCAGCAAGCAATAAAAGAAGATATCTTGATATTGCTTCAACATGATGGAACTGCTTATTCAATCTGGACAGAATTGGAAGCAAAATTCGTTGGAAGTGATAATATGCTCAAAAATAAAATGTCTCTCATGAAGAAAGAATTTGACTTATTCCGTGGTTTGAAATCTGAGAACACCAAGCAAATAATTGATAGATATTGTAACTTGGTGAGAAATATGACAAAACTTGGAATTAAGAAAGATACCGATGAATTGATTGAAAAATTTGCAGATGCGCTACCACATGAAACATGGGGAACGTTTCTGATGATGCTGAGATCCAACAGAAAAGATTACAAGAATATGACACTGGGAGATTTCATCAAACACCTGGAAGCTCAAGAGATGGAGCAGAGGAAGATTGCCAGGATGAAGAATTACGATGGAGAACAGGATATCAGCTTGTACTACAAAAGTGGTGCTACTGGATCAACCAATCATTCTCCGAAAATCGAAACTGCTTTTAGTGTTAAAGATTCTTCTGAAAAGAAATCTTCCCAAGGATCAAGCAGCACAAGATTTTCATCATTCGATCCAAATATTTCTGTAACAAAAAATGGAAGAAAACTTCAGTGTAATATTGTTCTTAGTATTGAAAATGATCAAGATTACACTAAAGAGATTGCTAAAAATCAAATGTCTTTGTTGGGAATGGTTCTTGAGTCTTATAGTAGTTTTGTGGCCGGAAAGATCGGTAATCCAATGCTCACGAAAGAGGATTACGATCAAATTGATGCTGAGGAAATGGAATTAATGGATATAAAATGGTGCATGGCTAGTGTTATGAGACGAGCTGAAAAGTTTAAACAAATTACGGGAAGAGATGATTTCCGTGATGCAAATGTTTCAACTTTAGGCTTTGATAAATCTAAAGTTACGTGTTTTCGTTGCAGGGCAAAGGGGCATTTCAAGAGGGAGTGCAAAAATCGTGAAGCTACTGGAGCCCAGAATCCTTTTGGAAACAACGATTATTGCAAAAAGGCGATTTATCATCAAGTCACACCACCATCACAACATCAGGCACAAACTGCTCACGGAAGAGATTTGATTGACGGATCAAAAAGAGCATGTCTAAGAAAATATGAAAACTTTTCATGGGATAAATATATTCCAACAAACAGCAAAGTGTGTTTGGCAGAACAAGATGATGAGAAGTTGGCTGAAGGTTTTTGTTGGGATGATTTTTGTCCAGATCAAGATCTCATGGCCAAAGAGATGTCCAAAAACACTTCAAATGTTAATGCTTTTTTTGCTAATGCCTATGATTTGAAATGTGCAGAAAGAAGCAGGAAAGTCATGGAAGCTGCTGAAGCAAGACGAAGAAAGCTTGAAGAAGAGGAAGAAGAGGAAGAGAGATTAAAAGCTGAAGCTGAGAGAAATAGAAGAGCTAAATTTTTACGATCAAACAGAACAGTCAAAGAGGTTCCTGAATTTGAAGTAAAAGTTGATGCTGAACCTGTCAAAGTTCCTGAAAAGTGCATGAATTGTGATTCTTTAATCAAGCAGAACAATGAGTTGCTGCATAATATAAACAGATTGAAAGAATCCTATGATACAATGAACAGAGAAATCAACAAGTATACTGATTCGAGTGGTGAACAAGCGGTGGCAATGAATACACTGAAGATAGCATATCTAAGACAGCTTGATGATGCCAATTTTCATATAAAGAAATGTGCTGATCTAGAGTTGGAGTTGGCAACACAAAAGATAGAAACTGAGAAAGTTAAGAAGTTATTAGAAAGTTACTCATGTTCTACTTTTGTTGTTGACAGGATTTATCCGGTTGTGGATAATTTGAAGACGTTTGAAGAAGTGAAGACGTCTGATGAAAAGAAATGTTTGACAAAAGATGAAGAAAAAGTGAAGACTTCTGGTAAGAAATCAAGTGTGGTCTACAATTGATGTCCGCCCCTGGTCGAAAATGGATATTCACCTAGAAATCCAAATTCCGAGAGAGTCGAAAAAGCAATAAACTTAGAATGGGAGTCTGGGCCATCGGATAACTTGCCAGAAAATATTGATGTCACGTACACGTCATCCGACACTGATCATGAGTCAAAGTTGATAAAAAAAGTGTGGTCGATCAGGTGTTAGATAAAGATGACAGTGAAGAGTCAAACATGGAGTCTAAACCCGAGTCAAAGTCAGGGTCCAATGCTTCAAAGTCAACATTCAAAAAGGAAAAATGGGTTTATGATAAAGAGTTTTTGATGTCAAAATCTAATTTGAATGATGAATCATTCAAAGTAGCATACACTTTGAAAGATTCTGACAAATTATATTCTGATGAAGCTTTTCCAATAAGAAGTGTTAGACTTGAAATGATTCAAAAGGTTTTCAAAATAACAGAAATTAATATTTCTGAAATAAAAGATTTAAATCTTATCGGAAAACCTAAACAATACACTTCAAGAGATCAACAAAGAATCAACAAGAAAATGGGTTACAATTGTGGTTACAGTTTCCAGAAGAAACCAAACCATAATCGTAATTTCAAAAAGAAAGGTCTTGGATTTGTGCCACCGAAAAACTATAAAAATGAAAAAATGTATAAACCAAAAACTATGTTTGTTTCAGGGAAAACGACAGAAGATGAGAAAGAACAATCATTCAGAAAGCAGACAAATCAGGAATTCCTTGCCAAGAAGCAAGAAGAACTGAAGAAGAATGATGTTTCGAAGAAGATTGAAAAGAGAACCTGTTTTCAGTGTAAAACTGTTGGTCGTGTTACTAGGAATTTTCCGAAGACATTCAAGCCAAAACAGGAAGTCTCTGGTAAAATGAAAGAAAAGAATGTTGAGAAACTGAACTATCAACCCGGAAGTTTACTGGCTTTGAAAATTCAATTTTTGAAAAAGGAGAGTGTTCAAAGAGTGTTTCAAGAAGGAAAGAAAATGTAAAAAATCAAAAATGGGTTGTAAAAGGTTTAGGTAACAATTCTGGTGATGAATCTGATTACACAAAATCAGAGGAGCCACATGTTGAGAAGAAGGTTGAAAGAAAAGTTCCAACAATGAATGATGAAAATTTTCCACCATTGCGTGCTGAAAATTTTGAGAAGAAAGTTGGAAAAGTTGAAATTTCAAATCAATTTTATTTTGACAAGAAGAAATTTGATGTTGAAAAGACTTTCAACGGAAGTGTGAAACACATTTTTGGCAAAATGGTCAATGGTAAGGCTAAAGGTGTTAAAGAATTTTATGCTGCCAAAAGAGGGGTTCACAAGTTCGTTAAAAGTAAAGATGATGAGATTATTACACCCAAGGAAGGTCAGGCTTGGGTGGATATATTTTTCAAAGAGTAAAAACCTGACTCGCCGGAGATCTCAAGTTGGTAATTGTGGATCAGGAATCGGCATCTTTCTTTATTATGTTTGTATAATGTGTTTGAGAAGTTTTTGCAGGATTTGCCGGAACTCCCAGGTTTGTAAGCGAGGAGTAGGAATCTGCACCTTGAGAATTCAACCAACAGATGGTAATTGGTTGAAAAACAGGTTTGAAATGCTAAATTATTAATCCTACAAGTGGTTTTGTCATAGATTTCACAAGTGGTTAATCAAGGTCATTAAATTGAACTTGAATTAACTATCATTCATAATATTGGCAAACAATGTGATGATTTGATCCCCATAACCTACAAGTGGTTGATAAACGAACTTATTTTCCGGAAAAACCATTCTGATTAAAATAAACTTAAGTGTTTTGAAATCATTATGGGAAAATAGTTTGTTGTGAGGGGGAGTTCTGATTGTTTACGCCAAACGGATAGAGAGTTGAGGCATTTCGATATCAGTTGTCATGTTCTGTACAGTTTGTTTTCAATTTTTCTTTAGATGTATTTGAATTTTAGGGGGAGTAAGAAATTTGAAAAAGCCAAAAACATGATAAAACTGAAAAATGAGTTTTGGTTGCATAAAAGAGGAAATGATAATACATCAGTGGACTATCTCGACATGCTAAAGAAATGTAAAGTCAAAATGTGATGAACAGTCTTACTATGGATGTGTCAGTAGGTTTTTGTACATTTAGTAAATTGTAAAGAGATATAAACCTAAATTTCAAACTTGCTTATTCTATGGGTTTACAAAACTGTTTGGATATATAGGTAACCCCTGAAATCTTGTTTGAAAGGTCCCTTATTCTGAGATACTAGGTCTTTATACTCAGTGATATATGGGGTATTATCCCGGGACTTCTGCTGTATGGAAATACTGACCTAGTCCCCGGATAATGCTTTCTGCAAAAAGCTTTGAAATATAAGCTCGCCCTCAGCAAGCTGATGAAACAATAAAATTGATAGTCGCTGCTGTTGTAATTAAAAGATCCTCTAAAGGGGACACACCGAAAGTCGAAGCCGTCATCTCTCTGCGTATACGGAAGTATCGACCTGAGCTCTCACGGCCCTCGCACATAACCCCTTTACAGATATCAGCTGTGGTATACTCACCTGTAAGACTGAATATTGGGATCCGGATACGGGAGTATATTCAAGTAGTGTGACACACGGATAAGTTTAAGTATCTAAGACACTAATTGCGTATCTCGAAACAGTTGAAATTTGTGTGAAAATTTAAGAGGACAAACATACTGACAATCTAGGTAAATTGTTTAATCACTTAAAATGAAATCTAGCTTAACGGTGTTGGTGATATGTCTCAGAAACTGATATGATCCTCTTGCACGAACTCACAAAAATATTGTCTGTAAATATTTCATTTCTGTCTCAGTAAAAGATCTTGAATGTAAAATTATTTCTGGAAATTCTTACAAAAGTTTCTAAATTGATTGAAAAGATTTAATCTTTGAAGAAACTTATGTTTGGGTAGAGAGTATGCAGGTAAATATTTGCCAGGTGATGATCCTGAGATAGTATAGAGTCAGGTAACGATCTTGAACCTAATGCAAGCCTGTCCACGATCTTAGAATGAAGCTGTGAATTCTAGACTACGATCCCAGCAGATTGAGAGGGGGAGTCTGAAGGCACCGTGTCAACATTCGAGAGAGAGGAGTTTGTTGATAATGAAGATCAGAGTTTGCGGATTCTTGAAATGATAAATTCTTCAGAGGAAGATTGAAGACTGATAAAGATTGTAGGTTGACAATCGAAGACTCGAAGACTCCGTCAACATCCGAGGGGGAGTCTGTTGGTGCACTACGTCTGTCGACTACATCTTACATCGATTCTAGTGGTGTATAGGTTAGACGTGGCACGAAATCCTAGAAACATGTGTTTGTATAGGTTTCGCTTATGTGTACTTATCTAGGTTTCGCTTATGTGTCATGGAGATAGTTTTGCTTGTATGTCATAGATTTAGTTCCGCTTATTAGTCTTTCATGTAGGTTCGCTTATACGTGCATGTACGAATAAGCGAAACCTGTCAGGCTATATATAGTGGTCATTCAAGCGGATCTATATACAGAGTTAGAGGTGTTTTCTTCCGGTGAGCCACGAAGTGCTGCCGAAGTGCTGTCAGAACGTGTACTCGTGTTATTGATCAGTAAAACAGCAATATTAAAGTGAATCCGAGTGAAATAGAACCAAATCATTAGTTTCCGCCTCTTGATTTGGATAGGAATTCTTCTGATTGACTCAATTAGGGCCGGACACAATCCTACAAGTGGTATCAGAGCTCAGGAGGAGGAGTTCTTGCCATTTCAGCTGCATTTCATCTATTTTTCTACACTTTCTTCAAAGTTTTAAAATTTTTCACGGTAAAATCAGCTAAATTTCACACACTGCACTCGGAATCATGTATTAGTAAATCCTTGAATGTTTCAAAGCTAAAATCAATCTAGAACATAGGATTTTAGTGGTTTCGCTTATACGGATTTGTGCAAAAAGTGACGTCATCAAATAGTTCCGCTTCAAGGGTCAGATAGTTCCGCTTTTTGTGACATATTTTGGCATAGTTCCGCTTGAAAGTACCTGATAGATCCGCTTCAAAGACGTTTTTAGTGGTTTCGCTTATCTGATCCGATTCAGTGCAATGTAGTTTCGCTTCGGTGTCACCTAAATCAATAGTTCCGCTTGAACTGATAACTTAGTGGTTCCGCTTATAAGACACTTGAAGGTTCCGCTTATAAGACATTCAAGGTTTCGCTTGTACTGACAACTCAGGGTTTCGCTCGAAGTTACAATCAAGGTTCCGCTTTTCTGGACAGTTAGTGTTTCGCTTGAGAGAACATTTTGCCTAAACTTTGAAATTTGTGAACCGGTAAACTTTGAACAATGGACAACGAATTTTATAACGCCTTTGCTAGCTCGATCTCTATTACTCAGAATGCTTTGATTGATAATGAAACCGGAACGTCTCAGAAACCACCTAAACTCATGGATATTGATGATTATAAGGTGTGGTCTGAACGATTTGGAAACTGGGTCGAGGCTTATCACCTAGATGCATGGGAACACACTGAAGAGCCATATGTTAGGCCCACGAGAAATAATGTTACGTTAACACTTAGAGAGATGAGTACGGAAGATAAAAAGAAATATCGAGATGAGAAACTCATGGTGAGTCTGCTTCAGCAAGCAATAAAAGAAGATATCTTGATATTGCTTCAACATGATGGAACTGCTTATTCAATCTGGACAGAATTGGAAGCAAAATTCGTTGGAAGTGATGATATGCTCAAAAATAAAATGTCTCTCATGAAGAAAGAATTTGACTTATTCCGTGGTTTGAAATCTGAGAACACCAAGCAAATAATTGATAGATATTGTAACTTGGTGAGAAATATGACAAAACTTGGAATTAAGAAAGATACTGATGAATTGATTGAAAAATTTGCAGATGCGCTACCACATGAAACATGGGGAACGTTTCTGATGATGCTGAGATCCAACAGAAAAGATTACAGGAATATGACACTGGGAGATTTCATCAAACACCTGGAAGCTCAAGAGATGGAGCAGAGGAAGATTGCCAGGATGAAGAATTACGATGGAGAACAGGATATCAGCTTGTACTACAAAAGTGGTGCTACTGGATCAACCAATCATTCTCCGAAAATCGAAACTGCTTTTAGTGTTAAAGATTCTTCTGAAAAGAAATCTTCCCAAGGATCAAGCAGCACAAGATTTTCATCATTCGATCCAAATATTTCTGTAACAAAGAATGGAAGAAAACTTCAGTGCAATATTGTTCTTAGTATTGAAAATGATCAAGATTACACTGAAGAGATTGCTAAAAATCAAATGTCTTTGTTGGGAATGGTTCTTGAGTCTTATAGTAGTTTTGTGGCCGGAAAGATCGGTAATCCAATGCTCACGAAAGAGGATTACGATCAAATTGATGCTGAGGAAATGGAATTAATGGATATAAAATGGTGCATGGCTAGTGTTATGAGACGAGCTGAAAAGTTTAAACAAATTACGGGAAGAGATGATTTCCGTGATGCAAATGTTTCAACTTTAGGCTTTGATAAATCTAAAGTTACGTGTTTTCGTTGCAGGGAACTTGAATGTTTGAACTTGAATCTTAAACATAAAGCTTACATATGATGAAATAGTGTTGTTTAATGTATGAATGATGTTTGCTTGTTGTTTACTAGTAATATTGATGTTGATCACTACATGGAGCTTGCTAGATTGTGATTAAACACATGATCTAGCAAGTTAGAGGATGATTATGTGTTAACACAAGAAGATCATCCTTATACATAGACATGAACTTGAAAACAAAATAATTTCTTGGAAAGTAACAAACAAAATTAGCTAGTAAACTTATAAATCCAAGATTTATGAATGATTTTCCAAGAAAACCAAGTTTAAAATATGATTTTTAGAAGATCTTGGTTTTTACTTAAACCTACACTATTTTTATTAGAAAAACAAGTGTATTAACACTTATGAAACAAGAAAAATACAAAAGAAATATTTTTAGAAAAATCATCTTACAAGTTGTAAATGACTAACTCCTTCAAGAATGAGATTTACAAACAAACAACCATGTTTTTAAGGGTAACTAAACCTACTAAATAACATGTAAGTTACTACAAGTTTTACAAAAACTTCAAGTTCATGATGTAGTGAAATTTACTTGATTTTGGCACTTGATAAGTGTTGAACGAGTTGATTATTAATTATGATGATTTAAAAGAAAATAAACACATGTTTTGAAAACATGGGAAATCTCCATTTTTAGGGGAAACTATGTCAAAAATTTTATAAATTTTGACACTTAGAAAAATATAAGTTTTTGAGAAACTTATTCCCTGAAAATGTATCTAAAAATATTTACCAAGCTTTCCCTAATTTTTGTGTAAACTTCAAGTTAAGAAATGATGATTTCTTCAATATAAAAATTGATATTAAGTATGTATATTTTTGAGAAAATATATATATTTATTGGTCACCAAATTTTGTGCTAAGTGTATATAGTACGTATTATACGTGATAGTGTATTAGGACTTGAAAATACACTAAATACTCCTAAGGAGTAGAAATACAAAATATACATACAACATGCTTAGACAAATACAAGAGAATATATTTATGAAAATATATTACTTGATAGAATAAATAACTTGGACAAGTTATGAACATGAAATGAACTTTTGAACAAAAATACATAACTCGGGTAAAAAATATAAGATACTTATATTTATTTTTGAGAAAATAATATAAGTAAGACACATGGTTAAAAATATAAATTATTTTTTTGACACATAAAGAATACATACATAAAAGATGGTGACTTGTACTTGTGCGATACAAGTCTAGTGACTAAAGTTAATAAAACACGTTTAGGTCACGACGCTAAATAAGCAAATCCGGTGAAGTTTACGGCGCAAGGAACGCAAAGTTGTGAGTTCATGTTCCCCCTTTTCTTTTAACTGTTTTCAGTTTTATAACTTCGTGGGTGAAATACATGTTACAAATGTTACAATGTATACAAATGGTATGATGGATACAAGAATTGAGGAATGATACGAGAAATCGTGTCACGAATAGGGTACCATAAGCACCATTAATCGTGTACATACTAAGACCGCAAAACAAAAGGTTAGATCTAATGGGTTTTCAGGCAGCCACACTCTTGGTGAAAACTAGTACCGAGTAGTGCTTTTGTGTCTCAGTCGTGAATCGACAACTAGAAAAATGCCTATCGTTTGGATGCTTCCTATGTCGTGTCACATGTTAATGGCCTTGCAACCCATTAACAACTTGATACATACAGAAATACTTGATTAATACAAGATACATACCATGTTTTTCATATAAAGTATAAAAACGTTCAATACAAGAACTGCATGAATTCACACCAACATTATGTTGACGTTTTTCCAAAAACTCACATGTATTTCAGGTAACTAAAGTGGATGTGTGTGTGGTCTTACTCTTGCTCCTGGATGTTGTTTATGTTTATCCTTAAATAAAGTTGTAAACTTTTAGACAATATGCTGTCTCGTGATGTAAACACTTAATCTATGTTTTTAGTAATGTAATGTTTGGCATTTGAAGTTATTTTTACGAGCATGTAGTATGTTTACCAATCGTATGCAATGAAAACGTTTCATGATCACACCTCCGTTAGTGATTAATATTGAACTTAACGGAAAGTACTTTTCCATAAGTGGTTATTTCCCCCACCGTTAATCACTAACGGGTGTGTGTGCACACAGATCGTAGTCATGATCCACGGCTGGGGTGATGCCACGTGGAAAGTGGGCAAGTGTGGATCTTCCTTCAATTTGGTGCCATCATTGACTTTGGGGAATGCTTAGGATGATGCCACGTGGCCATTCGGTTATAACTGAATAGTGATGCATGATAAAGCCTTCTAGAAGGTTTACAGCTGTAATCCTATGCGGCTCTTCCTCATGCTAATTCTGTTCTAACAGAAAAGTTGCTTTTATCCAAGTCTGGATGATATTTACGCGAAGGTTTTGTTAGGATTTTATCCTATCTATTGCATGAGAGCTTGCGCAAGGATTTATTAATTCCTTTTGGTGCGCGGATGTTGAATACTGTTTTTCTTTTTAAGTTCTCTTTTAGAACCAGTGCGTGGCCGCGCAAGGTTCATTCTAAAGAGAGCTTATTGACGAGGTTGTGGTATGGTCTCAAGCACCTGTGCAAGGTTTTTGGGACCTTACCCCTTCAAAACCCAAACCCCACATCCCCCTAATGGCCCCGACTGCTGTGGCACATCATTTGCATATATTATTTGAAACAGAAAATTTAACGGTAAAGGTTTGTCGTAATAATAATCATGGATATGAAGCCAATGGTGAAAAACAAAATTTATAAGACGAACCACTTCCGTTCTTCCTTTTTCCATTTGTTGCGTGCCCATCAAGCTACAAAAAAAAACAAGCATTTATAAATTTTTAAAGTCATAGCTTTTGAGGGACCGTTAACTAAAACTATTAAATAACCAGCTACAAAAAAACGAGCATTTATAAATATTTATCTGTCGTAAATAGTAAGGGTATGGTTAACCAGGTTGAAAACCCCTAAAAACCAGTGAAGTGATGGTATAAATAACGGTACGTACACCTCGTCAACGCTAGATATCGGAGGAAAAGGTTCGACCGCCCTGGTGAAGTAACCTTTGAACGTCTGATCCATATTACTTTGACAATGCATCTGGAAATATAGGGGTAAAATAGACCAGCGGTCGGTTGCAACTCTAGAATGATCCATGTGGATCATCCATCCAAAAATGTGATGTTATAGGGTTGGACAATTTTAGTGTAAATTTATAGGAAAATTTAGTATTAACAAAATTATCTATAGTGCTCACATCATCGCTTAACCAGCCACTGCCGTCGGTGCCTAGCAATGTCGCCCAAAAATCAGGACCAACACTTCCACCTACCGAGAGGGTTAGTTCTCTAATGCCACTAGTTGGTGCCCAATCTTCGATCGTTTTGATTATTTTATCTTCATCATTTGCTATCTTTTTTTGCCTCCGCCTCATGTTTTTGAAAACTACAAACAGTGATAGCAGAGACTTGGCGGGCTTCACAAGCCTTTCGGATCGCCTCAGTTTGATTATCTCCGGATCCTCATTCTACAACAACATTAATTTAAAGGGAGTCAATTAACAAAACATACAAGGATAACTAAAATAAACATATACGAGGTTAAAACTTACGGCTTCTTCCTTATGATTTTCGGGATTCATTGACACATGATACACATCATCGTAGTTAAAATAAGAATCAGCTGCAGCATACAAATTAAAAAATGTTAGAAACATTTTTACATATTATTTTTAGATTTTTATAAGTAAATAAACGGGATTTTTGGATCAATAAATTATCATCTTGTTTTTGCGATTGTTCCCTCAGTGTTCGCATGTGGCTTGGAATATTAACCGGAGCCATACGAAAACTTTGTAATAACTCCGACTTGATCATGTCAGTCAACGCCCGGTTGTTTGGGATCATCAGTGACTAAAATTTAGAAACAAGCTGATCTTCATATTCAAATCCTGATGAAAACGGACCGGGAGCAGCATCCCGTCTCAAGTCAGCCATGTGTAACGAAATATCATGTCCGAGGTCATGCATTTGAGCCGGTACTTCAGGTGGTAATCCGCGCATTTGAGGTAACTAACCGAGTATTTCTGAATTCAATTCACCATTATCGTCGCCGAACAAATCGTCAATCAAGTCCTTTATTTTTTGCTGGCCGTAGTTTTCAGTCGACTGGATTGGATGTTGCATTTGAGGGGGTAATTCAGTCGGTATAGCTGGTTGATAAATTTGACGTTCACGGTCGAAATAATCCGAGCTTGAAATGAACCACTGTGCTTCGGCCTAAAACTCAGTAGGTAGTATGAAGTGTAGCGGTTTATATTCACATCTCTATCAGATGGAAAGCAAACATTTTACAAAAAAAAATGTCAAAAACTATTAAAGGTTGAAAAAAATTATAAAATTTGTCAAACAAAATAATTTGATTAGCTAATTATCCGACCAGATGTGGCTCGATTTAGTGTATAAATGCAGAAAACATGTTTTGGTAACAAGATTTCGTAGTTTGGTCAAGGATTATGTCAAATCAAAAAGAATTAGGTCCAAAACGTCTTCACAGACCTGGGCGGCAAGCATTGTTTCAAACTTTGGAGAAATTGTAAAATAGACCCATATAGTTCAATTCATATTTCAAATATGAGTAGCAGGTTTGTATCTCACATTAAATGTTTTCAGTAATTACATATTTAGCCCTTCAAGATCTTTATTTTTATAAAAGCATATTTAATCATTAGAGTCAACTTTTATGAAAATAACTTTTATTGAAAATGCATATAAAAAATGTCAAAAACTATTAAAGGTTGAAATTTTTTTTATAATTTTACAATTTTAACAGTTTTTATAATTTTATAAATTTTTAATTTTAACAGTCAGCTTTAACAGTTTTTATAATTTTAAAAAATTTATAAAATTTTATAATTTTATAAAATTTGTCAAACAATTTATGAAACAATTTAGCCATTTACCTTTATTGCATTGGCAAAGATTCCATCAACACTACCCTTCATCAGCTTTTGTCCTTCTCGCCATCCTAAAAATCTCGGAATGGACTGACCTTGGAAATAACCCTTTCTTTTTTTGAAATTCGGAAACACCTTTAGAATCCACATCTGTAAATGTATTAACATATTTAACAGGTACTAGTCAATAAATTAAATCGAACATTACACTTAAAATATAGGAATTTCCATGGTACCCTAATTGGCCACACAAATCCGTCTAACGAAAAACCCTTTGCGTCTTCCTTTTGACGAACGTGCATATCATACACGTTCGTATACGTGCTCTCCCAAAAAAAATCCCCCATGGATATTGGTTAAACTCATTTAGATTATCCACCAGGTGTAACAGTTTGTTATCGATCGCAGTTGAATCCTGCAACCCTAAAAACCCTTGCCCCAAAAGCATCAATAGACATATCCTAGTGCAATCTTTGTCGTCAAAATTCCTTAGACCTTCAAATATATCTAATATTCATTTGAAACCAATGCGTTCACGGCCCGGGAAAAAATCGGTTTTTAAAGGAATTAGGGTGCTCCCTTGGTGTCCAGTTAGTGGGCCCAAACCGTAACCCCGTTATAAGACAAAATTGTTTCGGGGTAAACATTAAAGTGTCTTGGCCTAGTTGATATGGAATACCTAATTTAGGTGTAGGTGTATGCACTTGTAATTGTGCAACACCGAGTAAAAGCAAGCTGTCACACATAACACACTTAATATCTAAATATGGCCAAAAACAGGTCTGCCTAATCCGGGATTCAATACTTGGCGTCATTCTTTCATTCAAAATCTTTACTATATTCCACTTTTGTCGAACTTTAATCTTTTTGGCCTTGTAAAGTAACAAGTGAAAGAAAAAACAATAGAATCTTAAGTTTGTGTTACACAAAATAGTAAATATAGCAAAATACTAAAACAGTATAAGAAAGGAAACAGATACACATGGGAGAGGATCTTGTCCAACGTCTTGCATCACATGATCAGCTTGCATGTGCTCGGGTCGCCCCATTGGTGGGTAAACGTGGTAGTTTGGGTCCATTCTTAGTCAACGGTAGTCTCTAAACAACAATGGTCGGATTTGTCGTCGGATCTTCATCGGTGCTCGGATCTGTCGTCGGATCTTCAACGGTGGTCCCTAAACATGCATGTGGTCCCTTCTTCGTTTGCCGGCAGAAATGAAACACATTGAACCCACACTTTGGGTCAAAACCTTTTTTGTGACACGTGTCAAGAAATGGGTATAGGGGAAATGAACCGGAACACGTGTCGTCAATCAAACGAATAACATGAGGAAACGTCTCATTATTCAGTTTAGACGTCTCAAAATTCAAAGGAAACGTCTCAAAATTCAGAAGTAACATCTCAAGACGGAAACGTCTCATGCATGTTGTAATGTCTTTACTTGGTGTATGCCATCTTAAATGTCAGCGGTGACATCTCTAGTCTGAAAAGACTCATGCATGCATTGAAACGTCTCAAAATATAGGTCTGACGTTTCAAAAGTCAGCTCTGACATCTCAAACCTGCTGAAACGTCTCAAGCAGACCACGTGTCCATCCTTGCTAGCGTCTTGGAAATATAACACACAAAAACGTCTTGGTTGAAACGTCTTGGAATTAAATTCCCATTTAATTTATTATCCATTTTTTTAAATAAATTAAAATTCCCTTTAAGTATAGTATTGGAAATACTTGTTGGAGTACATTTCTGGAGCTCGCAAAATGTCTGATAAAAATAAAAATGATGTATACTGCTCGTAACCAGTAAACAAATCATCATCTTGGATTCTAAAAAAATGGAGAAGTCCCAAGGGTGAAAGTTCTTGTGAAGTTTCACAACGAAATGATTCGGAAGAAAGCCACTTTGTACATAATCGACAAAGTTTTCACCTCCACCGGGCTGGTACATGGGCAATTCCAGACGACGAAAGTGAGAACTGGTCTAAAGACGTGGCAACATTCTACACAAATGGGGATGCGCCGTTCTGTTATTCAGCAGTGTTAACACGATCAATAGAGTTGGACAAAAAATTTTGGGGACTCTGTTATGTTTTCGTTGTGGCGGCTACCTAACGTCAACAGTTAATTATTCTTCCTAATATTTTTATTAAATCTTGAATGTTTTCCCCTTTATTAATTTATTTTAAATTACAACTTATACAACAAATTGAAGGATGGGTGGGAAGACTAATGGCTTGGAGGAATAGAAAGATTCAAAGGGGTCCGTTGTTAAACTTGCGGTGGACAATTCTTCCACCACAATTTTATGAAACGTTGTTAGATTCTACTCCTATAAACGTTGTTACATATGCCAATGGCAACTTACACCCATTTCCTTCTTTCTTCGAAGTGGATTACGTATTCTTTCCGTTACTGTTAGAAAATAACGAATGGCTCCTAGCTCGCCTAGAGTTATCGTCACAGGAGTTGGTGTTTTACCCGTGTGAAAATGTTTGTGCCTGTTGGTGCATACATCTGTCGACTTCGTCTTGTATCGGGTCTTACACTAGATTTGTTAGATCAAGTTACGTAGTTCAGGAAAAAAGAGTTTTAGAGATGATTTCCCACGAAATGTTGATTTCCCACGAAATAGACATGGCACTTTCGTGGGGAATTAGAATCATTGCATTTTCGTGGGGAATCAGAAACTCTATAAATAGGGAGTTTAGTCATTTCATTTGTAACTTCTCCCATTCCAGCAGCAAAGCTCTGCTGAAGTGTATACAGGTCTTTAAACGTGTCATATCAATAAACAAGACAGTTAAACTACTTTCTAGGGTAAATCAAGCTGAATCGATACCGAAACGTCTGATTCCGCCTCTCGTTTTGGTCTAGAACTCTTCTGAAAGACTCGTTTTGGTCGTTACTCGATCCTACAAGTGGTATCAGAGCTCAGGAGGAAGAGTTCTTACCGATTCAGCTTGATTTCATCCAAAAATCTGATTTCTGCTCATTCTTTCACGTTTTTAACTGATTTTTTCAAAATTGAACGGGTTTTTACAGTCCAAATCGGCTGTTTTTTGGATATGTTGTGCGAAAACACCTGATCTACAACCCTACATAGTTTCAGACCCTAATTCCAAGCCGTTAGGGAGAAATCTGATTTTTTTGGTCCGATATCGAGTGACATCAGCTTGATTCCGCTTGAAAACAGCATGATTTCGCTTGAATACACCTAATTCCGCTTGAAAACAGCCTGATTTCGCCTGAATACACCTAATTCCGCTTGAAAACAGCCTGATTTCGCTTGAATACACCTAATTTCGCTTGAACGTTGTTGTTAATTTCGCTTAAAAATGATATCCCGCTTGATCATTGTTGTTGATTCCGCTTAAGATTACATATTCCGTTTGAAAAGTGGTATTCTGTTTGAAGTGTTGTTTCAGTTTACATCAGAACAGTCGTCACGTGATTAAAAGGGTATCGGTCCACTCATATTGTTTACAGACTGACAATACATGTGAATGTCATCGATTATATGGAAAGAGAAAATGGCGTCAGTTTAGGTTGAAAAGGGATTTGGATTGCATGTGATATCATATTGGAAGTCAAAAGGTTAATTCGTATGAATGGATAATAGGGATTTTAATGTTTTTCGGTTGGATGGATTTTTGGTCCAATCAATTGTGAGCTTTTACATGTGAAAGATTTAGAACAGTGTGTCAATCCACATATTAAGACGGTCCAATAGGTGTTAAAGGGGTTGTTGGGTTTTGAAAATGTTGCATGTGATCTCGGTCCGATAATCAAGTGATAACTATTAAAGTTGTTGGTGTGATTTGTCAGATTGTATGAGATTTTAATTACATCGAGAATCTGATTCAACTTTCTCGGATACTGTGATTAATATTAGGCCTATCAAGTTGTCAGCTGCACAATAGTCAAAGTGTAATTCAAAGTGTAATTTGAAACATAAATCACAGGCCCAAGTGATTCATATATAGAGGCCCAATAGAATTAAGTATCATTTGATAAATATTAGTTTGTTGGCACAAGATATGATAAATTGGCCCATGTGATTGATCCAGGTTATAGCAGTCCACACGGTTTGACAATTTAAACCTCAGTTCACACAGAATAATCACCAGTTCAAGTACCAGTCTTATTCTGTTAATTGATAAGTCTTTAAACTGATTGTGTTTTGTTTGTTTGTGTGTCTACAGGTGATACAGGTGTTTTACGAGGTGAACCAGTTAGTTTGAAAGCTTGTTTGAAAAATTCTTCGATACCGAAACATGGATTCTGAATTCTACAATGCGTTTGCTACTCCGACTACTCCAGCTGCTGTGGTTCAAAAGTTGAACATGGAATATGAAACTGGAACGTTGCAAAAACCCCCAAAACTTATGAATATTGAACAATACCATAGCTGGAAAGAAAGATTTGAAAACTGGGTTCAGGCGAACCATCTGAAAGCTTGGGAAAGCATTGAAACTGAATATGGACCACAAAACGCAATGAGAGTTGATAAAATCATTTCAGAATTCACAGACCAAGAGAGAGAAAGCTATAAAGGAGAGAAAATGATGATAAGTCTGTTGCAATAAGCTGTCAAAGAAGATATATTTGTTTTGCTTCAGCATAATGGAACTGCGTTTTCAATTTGGGAAGCACTTAAGAAAAAGTTTGAAGGAAGTACCGAGATGCTACAGAGTAAAGCTTCTTTGTTGAAAAAAGAATTTGAATTGTTCACGAGTATGCCAGGGGAGACTACGAAGAGTATCATAGAAAGATATTGCCATCTTGTGCGTACCATGTCTTTGTTGAAAATCACTAAAACTCCAGCAGAGTGGGTCGAGAAGTTAGCTGATGCTTTACCTCAGAAAGAATGGGGTACATATCTCATGATTCTAAAGAATACAGGAGTGTTTAGTAGATTATCAATTGCACAATTCATTGAGAAGCTTGAAGGTCAAGATCTAGAACAGCAAAAAATTGCAAGAATGAATAGTTCAAATGCTCAACAAGACATCAAGCTATATTACAAAGGAAATGTTGAGAAGACGGAAGCAAGTCCAAAGATCCAAACCGCATTTAGTGCAGGAAATTCATCTGGATCAGGCAGTCAAAGTTCAGTTAACACTAGTGGGTTTTCAAATGTTAATCCTCCAACTGTTCAAAGTGAAAATGTTGGTAATGGGCATATGATTCGGTGTAATGTGGCATTACATCTTCAAAATGGACAGAATTTTTCTGAATAAGTTGTAAAGAGTCATATGGGATTACTGGTTACTGCATTGGAATCTTACGAGGATTGATTGCTGGAAAAATTGGGAATCTGATGCTAACGAAGGAAGATTATGACCAGATCGATGCAGAAGAATTGGAGCTCATGGACATCAAATGGTGTCTAGCTAGTGTTTTGAGGAGAGCAGAAAAATTTAAAATGATTACAGGAAGAAGTGATTTCTTGGATGCAAATATTTCTAATTTAGGATTTGATAAATCTAAAGTTGTCTGTTTTCGTTCTAGGGAGAAAGGTCACTTTAAAAGAGAATGCAAAAATCAAGAGACTAGTGGAACAAAGAATCCGTTTGGAAAGGATAATTACTATCGGAAGGCTATATATCAGCAAATCACTCATCAACCACATCAACAAAAGGAGTCACAAACGGCACATGGGAAAATGATTGAAGATGCCAACAAGAAAGCCTATTTTGGTATCATTGATCAAGATGATGAAAAGTTGGCTCCATGATTTAGCTGGGATAATTATTTGGATGAGAATAGAGAGTTTAAAGCTTTTATCGCTAAAATTGTTCAAAAGCAAGAATTGTTGAAGGAATGGATAGTAGTGTTATCTGATGAAGAGAAAAGTGAAGATGAAGGATCTGTTTCATCAGAAAACAGTTCATCAGAGACAAGTGATGATGAGGAGGAGATTGAACATATAAATATTGGAAAAACTCATTTATCTTCTGACAATTTTGAATTTTACTTTGTAAATAAACTGAAGAAACTCAAAAAGAGAAAAGCTGCAAAAGAGATAAAAGAAACCAAGATTGTTGAGAAGATAGTTGAAGTTGAAAAGATAGTGGAAGTAGAGAAGATTGTGGAGGTCGAGAAGATTGTTGAAGTTACAAAACCATGTCTTACATGTTCAGAATCTTGCAAACAATGTGAAGAAAAAGACAAGAGGTTTAGTGAATCAGAAAAGTTGAAAGAAAAGTTGCTGTTTGATGTGAAGAATTTGAAAGAATCATACGATGTGTTGAATAGAACAGTGAATAGTTTGCAAACGACAAACACAGAAAGAGAAAAAGCTTTAAAAATGTTGAATGCTACAATGATGTCGAAGCAAAAAGAGATAAACTTTTATATTGAAGAGTGTGCTAAGTGGAAGCAAGAGTTGGATGGTGAAAAGGTTGAAAACGAAAGAATCAGACGTTTACTGAGAAGTTATACAAGTTCTGATTACTTAATTGACAGAATTTATCCTACTGTTGCAGGTATTGAGGCGTTTAAAGATGAAGACAAGAAGTCAAAGAAGAAAACGGATACTGGTAAGAAACAGAGTGTCTGTTATAATAGGTGTCTGCCTCCGATATGGGAAGGGTACTCGCCTAGGAAACCAAATGAGGAATAAGTAAAAAAGGCAGTCAATATAAAGTTAGAGTCCGAGTTAACCGATGTATTACCTGACAACATTGACATCACATTCACAGCATCCGACACAGATCATGAGTCAGAATTAATAAAAAGAGTGGTCGATCAGGTGTTGGATAAGGATGAGGAGTCAGACTCTAAGTCCGAGTCCGAAAGTTCGTGTTTGTCAATCGGGAGTTCGAGTTCGTCCGAAAAGAGTTCAAAATTGTCGGGAAAACGGGTTTATAGTAAAGAATTTTTGTTGTCAATATCTAATTTGAATGACGAAACGTTTGAAGTTGCATATACTTTGAATGATTCTGACAAATTATATTTTGATAAAGAGTTTCCAATAAGAAGTGTTCGATTTGAAATGATCAAAAAGGTTTTCAAAATGACAGAAATTAATATTTCTGAAATAAAAGATTTAAATCTTACTGAAAAACCTAAAAAATACACTTCAAGAATTCAACAGCGGTTAAACAAGAAAATGGGTTACAATTATGGTTCGGAATTTCGAAAGAAACCAAACCATAATAGTAAGTTCAGAAAGAAAGGTCTTGGTTTTATTCCACCTGAAAACTATAAAAATGAAAAATTTTCTAAAACAAATACAAAATTTGTTTCAGGTCCGTCTATTGAATCGGAGAAGAAGAGCTCATTCTGGAGACAATCAAATCAAGAATTTCTTGCTGAGAAAAAGAAGAATGAAGTTCAGAGAAAAGAAACCAGAACCTGTTTTAGATGCAATGAAGTTGGTCACATTGCATGGAATTGTCCTAAAGCAACTAACATAAAACAGGGAGTTTCTGGAAAACTGAAAGAAGTTGTTGTTGATAAAACTGAACCACCAATTGAAAATTTTAAAGTTTTCAAAAATTCAACATTTGATGTTGGTGAATGTTCGAAGAGATTTTACAGAAGAAGTGTGAAGCTTGACAACCAAAAGTGGGTTGTTAAGAAATCTGAAGTAAAATCTGGCGATGAATCTGATTCCAGAAAATCAGAGGAGCCAAATGTTGTTAAATAGAGTGAAAATTCAGTTCCTTCAATGGATGATGAGAACTTTCCACCATTGAGGACTGAAAATTTTAAACGAAAAATTGGGAAAGTTGAGATCTCGAATCAATTTTATTCTGAAAAGGATGAATTTGATGTCGATAAGACATTTAATGGAAATGTTAAGAAAATTTTTGGAAAGATGATCGATAGGAAGGTTAAAGGGGTAAAAGAATTTTATGCTACAAAGAAGGCAACTTACACCCCAACTACTGATGAATTGATTTGACCCAAGGCTGGTCAGGCTTGGGTGGACATTTTCTTTGCCTGAAAAACCTGAATTGCCGGAGATCCCAAGTTTTTAATCGTGGATCAGGAACCGGCATCTTTCTTAAAATCTGTTTGAGTAAAAGAATCTTAAAAGTGTTAAATTTTACAGGTTGTGAATTGCCGGAGCTTCCAGATTGGTAAGTGTGAAGCAGGAATCGGCATCTTGATTGGTAAAATGGTTTGTGTAGATGTTTATTCTTACATGTGGATAAATTTTTTGAATATACTTACAAGTGGTAAGAAGTTGGATCTTACAAGTGATTCGTCAAGGTCATTAGTTTGAACTTGACGTAATCCTCATATATGTGATTAAATGAAGAAGATGATGAACCAATCCCTACAAGTGATAAAATCAACTAAACTTATTTTCCGGAAAAATCATTTTGATTTAAACAAACTTAAGTGTTTTGAAATCATAATGAGAAAATAGTTTGTTGAAAGGGGGAGTTCTGATTGTTTATGCCAAGTGGATGGCGATTTGAGGTGATTTGATATCGGTTGTGATGTTTCTGTACAGTTTGTTTTCAATTTTTTTTAATGTGTTTGCATTTTAGGGGGAGTAGAAAATTTCAGAAAATCCAAAAACATTAGAAAATTCGAAAAATACAAAAACATGATAAAATCAAAAATGAGTTTTGTTGTAAAAAGAGGAAATGATAGTACATCAGTGGACTGTCACAACATGCTAAAGAATTGGAATGTAAAAATGTGATAAACAATCTCACTACGGATATGTCAGTAGGTTTTTGCACATTTAGTAGATTGTGACGGGATATAAACCTAAAATTCAAACTTGCTTACTCGTGGGGAACAACTTCTTGGATATATGGGTAACCCCCGAAATCTTGTTTGAAAGATCCCTCTTTCTGAGATACTAGGTCTTTATGCTCAGTGATATCTGGGGTATTATCCCGGGACTTCTGCTGAATGGAAATTCTGACCTAGTCCCTGCATAATACTTTCCGCATTGCTTGAAATATTAGCGCCACCCCCAGCATAAAAAACGATGAAACATTGCAAAATGATAATCGTGTGCTGTTGAAGAAAAGATCCTCTAAAGGGGACACACCTAAAGTCGAGCCATCATCTCTCTGCTGAACGGAAGTTCTGACCTGAGCTCTCACGGTTTCGCATCTAACCCCTTACAGATATCATCTAGGTATACTCACCTGTAAGACTGAATATTGGGATCTGGATACGAGAGTATATTCAAGTAGTGGGACACACGAATAAGTTTAAATCATTAAGACATTAATATCGTATCTCGGATCAATTGAACTTTGTGTGAAAATTTTAAGTGGACCAATATACTGACAATCTAGGTGAATTGTTTAGAACTTAAAATGAAATGAAGCTTAACGGTGTTGGTGATTTGTCTCATTAACTGATATGATTCTCTTACACAAACTCACAAAAATAGTGTTTGTAAATATTTTTTACTGCATTTCATATATAAAAATCCAAAAAGATTTTAGTGTGTTTTAGCATAAATTTTGAAAAATACAAAAAGATTTTCGACAACTGATATTGAAAAGCTGATTTTCAAAATTCCAAGTGCTAAACATGATGACCATTTTGTGAGGGGGAATTTGTTCTTAAACAAATAGGTTTTTATCAAATCTTCAAGTGGCTCATCAGGATTTTCATTAACAAATCATTTAGGATAATTTGAGGGAGAGTTTGAGTTGGTATATACATTTTTGTTCTAAATTGTAAATCTTACTTTGAGGTAGAGATTGTGCAGATAACCTGAGCTGGATGAAAGCCAGGTCACGATCTTGGAAGAACAAAGTCAAAGTTGAGTGTTAGTAGAGCCAGGTTGATCGATCTTGAGAAGCTTGAGCTTGAAGAACCAGGTTTCGATACCTGAAGACTTTGTGGATAAAGAATGAGAGCCAGATTATGATCCTGAAGCAGATGATGCTAATGAACTTAAGGAATGCCAGCACATTGTTAGGGGGAGTCTGTTGATGTTGATTGGAAAGAAAAGCCCAAAGACTGATAAAGACTGAAGATGAAAAGACTCGACACCGAAGACTCGTCAACATCTGAGGGGGAGTCTGTTGGTGCATACATCTGTCGACTTCGTCTTGTATCGAGTCTTACACTAGATTTGTTAGATCAAGTCACGTAGTTCAGGAAAATAGAGTTTTAGAGATATTTCCCACGAAATGTTGATTTCCCGCGAAATGTTGATTTCCCACGAAATAGACATGGCACTTTCGTGGGGAATTAGAATCATTGCATTTTCGTGGGGAATCAGAAACTCTATAAATAGGGAGTTTAGTCATTTCATTTGTAACTTCTCCCATTCTAGCAGAGAAGCTCTGCTGAAGTGTATACGGGTCTGTAAACGTGTCATATCAATAAACAAGACGGTTAAACTACTTTCTAGTGCAAATCAAGCTGAACCGACACCGAAACGTCTGATTCCGCCTCTCGTTTTGGTCTAGAACTCTTCTGAAAGACTCGTTTTTGGTTGTTACTCGATCCTACAGTGCCGGCGATAAATACATAAACGTTATTCACCCACGCTTGACGAAGATTAAAGTTTATTTAGGAGCTTTACTAGTGCATTTGCGATATTGGAAAAAAAAAACGGGGAAAAACTAGAAAAATGTATTTGTGCCGAGCTCAATGATAACTACGTGGTATCTAACACATCAATCGCAGGGAATGAAGCTGTCTACCTATGTATGCTTATGGAGCATCTAGTTACGGATAAACCAATAAATATAACTGGAGACATCGGTAGAACTTTTTTGTCGTACATGCAACTTATGGCAGAAAAACTGTATTTTTGGCGGTGTTTACCCCGTCCAAATGCCGTCTAGTCTTTGCAACTAAATTAGTGTTGTCTCTATTCAGTACTGTTTTTTAATTTATTAATTTAATAAATGGTGATCAATTTCTAACACTATAAATAAAGGCATTGTTGTTACCATTTAACCACATCCAATAACAATTAAACCTCAAAGTTCAAAGTTGCTAAAAAAACATGGATTCTTGGACCAACGAATAAGATATTGTTGTTGCCGTATCCTACGCCACTGCTCGTGATGAAGGCACTTTCTCAACTTCCGATCCCGCGTTCTAGGGTCAGGTTATGAACTATTTCTGCATTCACGTGCAATAAATGACCCGTAGCGTCGATGACCTCAAGACTCGTTGTGCTTTCCTACGCTTCAAATGTAGCTGTTTCCTAGGAAGGTGCGAAAAGGTTAAAAAAATCGGCACAACAACCTGGCTGAAGAAGAGGTCATTGAAGAAGTCCTGCTCGACTACGCAATAATTTATGAGGAGGACTTTGAACACATTTCTGTGTTTGAAACTTTATATTTAGCTAACGTTTTTAGGATGTTAATTTAAATTTATGTTGTAACATTTTTTAGGATGTAATATTTGTAATGGTAAAAATTTTTGAATTAAAATGTTTGAAGTTATTATAAATGTATAATTTAACCCAAACCGTTTAATAAATATCTCGAATTTAAACTTATTATTTTAAACATTTATTTTAAAACACTAACTTTGTTGGACCGTTAAATATTTATAAAACCGTTAAGTAAATTTTTGTAATTTAAACTTATTATTTTAAAACATTAACTTCGTTGGACCGTTTATTTATAATTTAAACTTGTTATTTTAAACATTATTTTAAAACATTAACCAACCGTTAGTTTAATTTTTTGAATTTAAAGTTATTATTTTAAAACATTAACTACCTTGGACCATTAATTTATAATTTAAAAGTGTTATTTTAAACTTATTATATAGGTAAAACGGTCAAGCCCCCTAAACTGTGAAACGGTCAATAGGCCCAAACCCCGTAAACTGTGAAACGGTCAATAAGCCCAAACCCCCCTAAACTGTGAAACGGTCAATAGGCCCAAACCCCCATAGACTGCCAAACGGTCAATAAGCCCAAAACCCATAAACTGTTAAACAGTCAATAAGCCCAAACCCCGTAAACTGTGAAACGATCAACAAGCCCAAACCCCCCAATCGTTTAAACGCCCAAATAATGCTACGTTTAAAGACAAAACATTTAACATTAATATAAAAAGAAAATATTAAACATTACATTAAAAAAATAAAAAACCAAAACCTAAAGCCAAACCCTCATAGTTTCCCACTCCGAGACGTGTGTGAAATCACGTCCAACTTCGTGGCGGTAGTTGATGAAGGCAACTGCCTTTATGTCCTCCTCATCAAGGTCCTGAACTTGATCCTTCACAGCTTTGTAGTAACGCTCGAACGTCTTACAGTCCAAGCGGATGACGCGGAACTTTGAAGATAAGGCGTCGATGGTGCGGTTATGGTCCGAACCACGGAGTTGTGCAAAATATTGTTTGCCACGGACCCATAGCCCCCTACCCTCGATGAGGAGGATCGGTAAACGCCTCTTCCCAAGCCTCCACCAACGCTATGTCCTCCACATCTGTCCACGACGAACTAGCCATATTCAAGTTGGCAAATACTGAACGGCGTCTGTTGAACAAAGTATGCTTGGAAACGGCTGCTTGTTGAATAGAATATGAAACAACAAGGGTGAACAACGTGTGTTAGGGGGTATATATAGTTGGTTAATATGGGGGGTTAAAAATTAATTATTAATAGTTAGTTTAAATGAATATTTAATGTTTAAATGGGTGTTGAGTTCATTATTATGTAATTTTTTTTCATGGAAATTTACTGTAATTGTGGGTTGCTTTAACAACATATTCAAATGTAAATCAGTAAACATATTCAAATGTAAATCAATAAACTTTATTATTATTCAATACAAAGTACATAAAAAAACATAACACGTAAAAATACAAACATAATCATTTGAACTAGAATACACCAAACCGCTACTTCCGACTGGGTAGGAGATCCGGATTCTGATTTCGGAATTTCCATCGAAACACCTAGCAATGATAAAGATGGGTCTTGAACTGGTAAGTTCCATCAACCCACATTTACATTGGCCTAGGTGATATGGAACGGGTTGTTGACATTTTCTTCAACGGTTCTGGGGCTTCAGTGATATTTGAGGACCTGGCTAACACATTGGCGACTTCAAAATGTGTTGCGGGTCTCATCAACCACCCTAAAGGAGCAGAACCGTCATGTGCCGAACAACCCGTTTGACCCTTCACGTGCTCTTTGTAGATGAGTTCCTGAACACTTTGTAGAGATCAGAGCACATGAAAGGGGAAATCCGATGACATCCATGTTATCGGACAACTATTGTCGAAGACAAACAACGACAATTCTAAAGCTCAGGAAAACGTCATCTTTGTTGAATTTCAACAAATAATTTTCAGGGGGTCTGCCTATTTTTTGAATGTGTGAACACTAATGAGGTGAAGATATTTTGAGAAGATGTTGAACATATAATGGGGTAGAGGATATGGTAAAGAAGAGGTTGTATATATAGGGCAACAAAAAAACAGGTTTGTTTATTCAAACCTGATGTGCACATAATAATTTTTTATAAAAAAAAACACTTGATACAACTAAAAAACATGGTTGAAATGTGTGAAACGTCTTAAAAACATTTTTGAAATTTGTGAAACGTCTCAAACGTCTCAACTTTTATAGAAAACGTCTTAAAAACATCTTTGAAATTTGTGAAACGTCTCAAACGTCTCACCTTTTATAGAAAACGTCTTAAAAACAACTTTGAAATTTGTGAAACGTCTCAAACGGCTCAAACGTCTCAGCTTTTCAAGCAAACGTCTCAAGCCGCGTCGAAACGTCTCAAGCCATGCAGAAACGTCTCGGCTAAATCTTCTAACACCTTGTCACACCCCCAAAATCCACCCGCGGAGTACCACCGCTTGGGAGCGTGACTGACCAGGATCAAGCCATCAATCATATCAAACATAGCATTTAATATAAAAGTAAATAATGTAAATCATCATGACATGATTGATGTTTCAAAACCAACATCGTTTAAGTAGCGGAAGCATAGTATGTAATCTCAAAATAGTTATACGAGTAATAAGTTCATAAATAGTTCACGATCCGTATCCCACAACGACCTGCTCCTCCCTGTGCAAGCTCCAGTATACCTAAGGTCCTGCAAGGCATGCAGCAAATAATCAACAAACTAGTTGAGCGAGTTCACAGCAAGTAAGTTCATAACGTAATGCATAAGTATAGCTAGTGGGGGCTTCCCATACTAGTGATCGTAATACTGGTGGGGGCTTCCCATGTTTATCCTGGCTAATGAGGGCTTCTCATTAACGGTACTTACTAGACTAACTTCCGACCATGTGTTCTTCTTTACCGAGAACAGGAAAACGTACAGGGTCACGTAGGCTTTACGTGACGTGCCCTTCCCCGAGGACAGTGGTACGCGTGGGGGCTACGTAGGCTTTACGCAGCGTGGCCTTCCGACCTGGAAGCCAATAGATGGTATTGGGTTACGTAGGCTTTACGTAACGTGTCCTCCCGACCCGGGAGACATATGGCAAGTATACTGGGTTACGTAGGCTTTACGTAACGTGTCCTGACTAACCTGAGGACGATGGTCTATAGTCTGGTGTATGCGTAAGTACGAGTAATCATTCCATATTCAACATATCCAACCCAATTCCCAACCCGGGAATCCCATGCCTTGGCTGTGTGAACTCACCTTGGTTTGCTCGGCAGATACACAGAGAGTACAAGTAGCAAGTAAATGGTCACTCACGTCCTACCATGGTTATTATACGAGTCAGGTTCGTATATAGCACGTATACAGTAATCACGTATAGACATGGCAAACATGTACGCACGTAAGCAGATAAAACATAGCATGCGTGATTCAATAGTTCTAAGTCCAATCATACCCGGCCCAAAGACATAAGCAGCCCAATAACAAAACAGTTCAGATTCTCAATCGGCCCAAATAGTAAACACATGCAAGTCCATTAATAATCAGCCCACATATCAAATCATTGGGCTCAATAGATTGGGTCCGTGACAATGAAGGCCCAACAGTGTGCACGTAGCGGTGGTCTCGGCTCGCAACGGGGTTACGAGTCGCAACGAGGATCTCGAGTCGTAACGGCTGGATACGAGTCGCAATGGAGATCTCGGTTCATCATGGTCTGGTTACGAGTCGCAACGGGACTCGCAACCGTGGTTTCGGCTGGTGCTGTTGTGGTTTCGAGTCGTGACCACGAGGTTTCGACTCGCAATCTGAGTCGCAACCGTGTGTGTGTAACCGGTTTCCCACAAATCCTGCATTGACTTATCCGTGATTTCAGCTAACAGTTTGGTCAGTTTCGGTAACAGATCAATTAACATAATTTCCAACAAATCGTTTAGCATGCCATCGATCAAACAGGACAATTGCAACACAATTTCATAAGAACCCTAATAATCACACTTATGAACAATAACAATAATCATAACACTCAATCATATTATGGTCCGATTTCATGAACATCAACCTCGAATTGCATAACTTCACAGCCAATCAACAAGACATATCATTAACATCATCAACAACAAATCCGATTATATAACAATCAATACGAGGATCAACATAACCACCATATCTAACCGGCCCTAGTTCATCATCATGCAAATACTAATCGGTTCGATCTAAGCATGAAATCAAAACATCACTTAACACACAAAAATAAACATCATACTAACCGATTACAAGAAGGAGAGTGTGATCCGATCAAGATGATGATCCTGCCGTCGAGTTCTAAGCAAGCCGAGAGAGAGAGCAAAGTTTCTAGGGTTTGTGTGTGTTTGTGATTTGCAAAAGTGGTGAAACAAAACCCCTAACTCGGTTTTGTGTTGCGAGTGGGGAGTGGGCCGAGCCCACTCGGTTACCTAATGGACCGAATGTAAGGTGTAAAGCCCAAAGGCTTGTGTGACCGGTTATCGTGTGCAGTTTGGGTTTGGTTCAATTAACATACAACGTATATTACACAATACACATAACGACATCTCATAAATCACGTAATATTCATTAGCTCAACATGTCACATAAACACGTAACGTTACATCAAGCAAGCCTAAAGTTCGAGTTGTCACATTATCCCCAACTAATTGGAAATTTCGTCCCGAAATTTGGTATGCACTCACTGAGGAAGCTAGGTAAACTGTACTGTTCACTGGTTTTCCTGGGGTGTCACATCCTCCCCCCGTTGATCTGGAATTTCGTCCCGAAATTCCGAAGTAGTAGCTTCAGCCTCAGTAGTGGTTGCCTTGTTCCCGAATAACTGGGGGTACTTTTCTGTCATCCTGTCTTCGCGTTCCCAGGTGTACTCTGGGCCACGTTTGGAGTTCCAACGAACTCGGACAAGAGGGATTCTCTTGTGTTTGAGGACCTTTACATCCCGGTCCGTGATTTCAACTGGTTCCTCGACGAACTGCAACCGCTCGTCGATCGTGAGTTCCTTAAAAGGAATGATGAGGTTTTCATCTGATAGGCACCTCTTTAAGTTCGATACATGAAAGACATTGTGAACTGCCCCGAGTTCAGTTGGTAGGTTCAACTTGTATGCTACTTTGCCAATCTTTTCTATGATTTCGAATGGTCCGACGTACCGCGGATTCAGTTTACCCCGTTTGCCAAAACGAACCACACCCTTCCAGGGTGAAACTTTCAATAAAACCCGGTCCCCGACCTCAAATTCCAATGGTTTTCTACGCTTGTCCGCGTAGGCTTTCTGACGGTCGCGTGCTGCCGCCATGCGTTGTCGTATCTGTGCAATCTTTTCTGTGGCGTCCACTACAATCTCTGGACCCGTGATCTGACTATCCCCCACCTCTGCCCAACAGAGAGGTGACCGGCATTTACGCCCGTACAATGCCTCGAATGGAGCGGCTTGAATGCTGGTGTGGTAACTGTTATTGTATGAGAACTCCACTAAAGGGAGATGCTTTTCCCAGCCATTGCCGAAATCAATAACGCATGCCCGGAGCATGTCTTCGAGAGTTTGGATCGTACGCTCAGACTGCCCATCCGTCTGAGGGTGGTATGCTGTGCTCATGTCTAATCGTGAGCCGAAAGATTTGTGCATCGCTTGCCATAGTTCTGATGTGAATCGTGCATCGCGATCCGAGATGATAGACGTGGGCACCCCGTGCCTCGAAACAACTTCTTTAAGATAGACGTCTGCGAGTGTGGAGAACTTGTCCGTTTCCTTAATCGGCAGGAAGTGTGCAGACTTGGTGAGTCGATCAACTATGACCCATATTGTATCGTTCCCACGCTGGGATCTAGGTAGGCCTGTAACGAAATCCATGGAAATTTCTTCCCATTTCCATTGAGGTATCTTAGGCTGTTGAAGTAGGCCAGCTGGTTTCTGATATTCGACCTTGACTCTCGCACAGGTCAAGCACTTTCCAACGTACGTAGCAATGTGGGCCTTCATACTAGGCCACCAATAGGTAGTGCTGATGTCGTGGTACATTTTATCCGACCCTGGATGTACCGAGTAGCGAGACTTGTGAGCTTCGTCCATTACAAGTTCGCGTAGACCGCCATAAAGTGGGACCCAAATCCGGCCCGTTACATAATAAGCACCGTCTGCCTTCTGTTCCATTTGTTGCCGTGAGCCGCGTAAGGCTTCTGCCTTGACGTTTTCGGGCTTCAATGCTTCTACCTGAGCATTTCGTATCTGTGCAGGAAGGCTAGACTGAATCGTTAGCTGTAGCGCTCGCGCGCGCCGTGGTAAAGTGTCCTTTCGACTGAGGGCATCAGCCACAACATTGGCTTTGCCTGGATGATACTTGATAGCGCATTCGTAGTCGTTAAGTAACTCGACCCATCGTCGTTGACGCATATTCAAATCCTTCTGCTTAAGAATATGCTCGAGACTCCTGTGATCGGTGTAAATCGTGCACCTGGTACCGTACAGGTAGTGTCGCCATATCTTAAGCGCAAAAACAACAGCTCCCAGCTCTAAATCGTGCGTCGTGTAGTTGCGTTCATGAATCTTGAGTTGACGAGAGGCGTAAGCAATAACCTTGTCGCGCTGCATTAATACACATCCTAATCCCCGAATGGATGCATCACAATATACCACGAAGTCTTCTGTGCCCTCTGGCAATGAGAGGATAGGTGCACTGCAGAGTCTATCCTTTAGGTGCTGAAAAGCAGTCTCCTGGGGCTCTCCCCAGCGATAGGTAACACCCTTCTGTGTCAGTAGCGTAAGCGGCTGAGCAATCTTCGAAAAGTCTCTAATAAACCGTCTGTAGTAACCTGCCAGACCCAAGAATTGGCGTATTTCTGTCGGTGTACGCGGTGCAGGCCAGTTCCTGATCGAATCTACCTTGGATGGATCAACATGGATCCCATCCTTGTTCACTACATGGCCTAAGAAGTGGACTTCACGAAGCCAGAAGTCGCATTTAGAAAGCTTGGCGTACAACTGTTCCTTTCGAAGGAGTTCCAAAATAAGACGAAGATGCTGCTCGTGTTCCTCCTGACTCTTGGAGTAAATCAGAATGTCGTCGATGAATACTATGACGAACTTGTCAAGGTAGGGTTTGCACACCCTGTTCATAAGATCCATAAATACAGCAGGCGCGTTCGTCAACCCGAATGGCATGACGAGAAACTCGTAGTGACCGTAACGAGTTCTGAAGGCTGTCTTAGAGACGTCCTCATCCCGGACTCTCAACTGATGATACCCAGACCTCAAGTCTATCTTCGAATAGTAACACGACCCTTGCAACTGGTCGAATAAGTCATCGATGCACGGAAGAGGATAACGGTTCTTCACCGTTACCTTGTTGAGTTCACGGTAGTCGATACACATCCTGAACGTACCGTCTTTCTTTTTCACGAAAAGTACTGGAGATCCCCAAGGCGAAGAGCTTGGTCGTATGAAACCCTTTTCCAAGAGTTCCTGCAGTTGCTTTGACAGTTCCTCCAATTCCGATGGAGCTAGACGATATGGTGCGCGAGCTATGGGTGCTGCTCCTGGAGCGAGCTCGATCTGAAATTCGACCTGACGATGAGGCGATAAGCCAGGTAAGTCTTCAGGAAACACCTGAGGGTAATCACGTACAATTGGAATATCCTCCAATTTCTTTTCCTTTACTGATGCGTCTGTAACGAGAGCCAGAATGGCTGTGTGACCTTTACGTAAGCACTTCTGAGCCTTCAAGAAAGAGATGATGCCAACCACAGCACCACTCTTGTCGCCTTGAACTTCTAGAGGTTCCTGACCAGAACGAGGAATGCGAATAATCTTCTCACTGCATAAGATTTCTGCCTGGTGTTGGGATAACCAATCCATCCCAATCACGACGTCGAAGCTACCCAAAACTATGGGAATGAGATCAATAGAGAAGGCTTGACCAGCTAGGATAAGATTACAACCCTGAACTACGTGCGTGGCTTCTAGACTTTTACCGTTAGCTAACTCTACTACATGTTTGGTGGGTAAAAGTGTTGGTGCACGTTTTAGCAGTTGACACATTTTCACAGACATATAACTTGTATCTGCACCCGAATCAAACAAGATAGTAACATAAATATTGTCGAGGAGAAACTTACCCATAACAACGTTGGGATCGTTCACTGCGTCGCCCCGACCTAGTACGAATGCACGACCACGAGCTTCATTGCCGTTATTGTTGTTGTTTCCCCCGTTGTTGTTGCCGTTGCCCTGGTTGTTGTTGTTGCGATTCTGGTTCAATTGAGGACAATCGTGTTTGATGTGACCTTCAGCCCCACACTGGAAACATCCCCGGTTTCCACGCTGTGGCTGCTGCTGCTGTTGGTTCTGTGGAGCTGGTTGCTGAGGCTGCTGGTTCTGATTCGCAGGACGAGGGCTCCTACAGTCTTTAGCCTCGTGCCCCATCTTAAGACACCTTTGACAACGACCCTTGTTACACGGGCCGTGGTGATGCCTGTTGCAGTTGTGGCACCTAGGTTGACTACCCTGATATCTCCTCTGTCTATGACTACCAGAGGATTGCTGACTGGGACTCTGATAGTGGTCAATCTTCTGCTGCTGAGATTGTGGCTGAACAGATGCTGAACCTTTGCTGGAATCCCCATCCCACTTTCTTTTACTGTCATCAGATGTAGCAGGAGTAACTGAGGTGGTGACGTTAGCGGTAACATTAACACGCTTGGGCAGCCTATTCTGATCCACTGCCTGATCGGTGATACGGTGAGCAAGACGCTGGATTTCTTGGATGTTTTCGAGGTTAGCCGACGTCACGTGGCTCTGAATTTCTGGCGCCAATCCCTTGAGGTACAACTCAATGCGCTTGTATGGAGGGTCCACCATAGTAGGACACAGAACGGCCAACTCATTAGACCGTTTAGTATACGCCTCGATTTCCGATCCAACCATTTTCAAGTTATACAGCTCGTCTTCCAGCTTGTGAATATCTTCCCGCGTGCAATACTCACGCTTGATGAGTTCCTTAAAATCGTTCCACGGGGTGGCGTTAGCAGCTGCCAACCCTAAGATTTGAACTTGGGCGTTCCACCAAGTCAGTGCTATTCCTTCCAAAGTACCGGTGGCAAACTTGACCTTGCGAGCCTCAGGGCACTCGCACATTTCGAATACCGATTCTAACTTTTCAAACCAATGGAGGAGTCCCACTGCCCCCTCTGTGCCGCTGAAAGAGTTTGGACGACAGTCCATGAAGTTCTTGAACGTGCAGACAGGCTGCTGCGCGTGTTGACCTATTGTGTACGAATAGGACGAAGTTAAATACGAGCGTTAATGTAGGATCTAAAGATCCTAGTGTGTGCCTATACTGCAGGATATACTACCTGCTTGAGCTGCTGCAACTGCCGTAGCAACTTGGGCTTGAACAAGAGCCTCTAGCTGGGCTTGTGTCATGTTGATTCGTCCAGACATGATCTTCATAGTAACAAGTAGCATACGTAAGAATGGTTCGCGAGTAGGGCGATGACAGAAAAGTGTAGGCATATAGGTGTTCTCATGAAATCAAAGCATGTGTATCTAAGCGTAATGCGAGCAAAGTAATAAGCAGTTCTAGCAAACAGGCAATAGCATAAACCTTATTACCTAGGATGTCGAGTCTTGCACGTGGAGCGAAGCGTCGTTGTGGATCGTTGAGAGCACTGTACTGGTTATAGTCCGGTTTTAATAAAAACGTTTTCCCATATTAAAACCAAGTTCTCTATAACCAATGGCTCTGATACCAATCTGTCACACCCCCAAAATCCACCCGCGGAGTACCACCGCTTGGGAGCGTGACTGACCAGGATCAAGCCATCAATCATATCAAACATAGCATTTAATATAAAAGTAAATAATGTAAATCATCATGACATGATTGATGTTTCAAAACCAACATCGTTTAAGTAGCGGAAGCATAGTATGTAATCTCAAAATAGTTATACGAGTAATAAGTTCATAAATAGTTCACGATCCGTATCCCACAACGACCTGCTCCTCCCTGTGCAAGCTCCAGTATACCTAAGGTCCTGCAAGGCATGCAGCAAATAATCAACAAACTAGTTGAGCGAGTTCACAGCAAGTAAGTTCATAACGTAATGCATAAGTATAGCTAGTGGGGGCTTCCCATACTAGTGATCGTAATACTGGTGGGGGCTTCCCATGTTTATCCTGGCTAATGAGGGCTTCTCATTAACGGTACTTACTAGACTAACTTCCGACCATGTGTTCTTCTTTACCGAGAACAGGAAAACGTACAGGGTCACGTAGGCTTTACGTGACGTGCCCTTCCCCGAGGACAGTGGTACGCGTGGGGGCTACGTAGGCTTTACGCAGCGTGGCCTTCCGACCTGGAAGCCAATAGATGGTATTGGGTTACGTAGGCTTTACGTAACGTGTCCTCCCGACCCGGGAGACATATGGCAAGTATACTGGGTTACGTAGGCTTTACGTAACGTGTCCTGACTAACCTGAGGACGATGGTCTATAGTCTGGTGTATGCGTAAGTACGAGTAATCATTCCATATTCAACATATCCAACCCAATTCCCAACCCGGGAATCCCATGCCTTGGCTGTGTGAACTCACCTTGGTTTGCTCGGCAGATACACAGAGAGTACAAGTAGCAAGTAAATGGTCACTCACGTCCTACCATGGTTATTATACGAGTCAGGTTCGTATATAGCACGTATACAGTAATCACGTATAGACATGGCAAACATGTACGCACGTAAGCAGATAAAACATAGCATGCGTGATTCAATAGTTCTAAGTCCAATCATACCCGGCCCAAAGACATAAGCAGCCCAATAACAAAACAGTTCAGATTCTCAATCGGCCCAAATAGTAAACACATGCAAGTCCATTAATAATCAGCCCACATATCAAATCATTGGGCTCAATAGATTGGGTCCGTGACAATGAAGGCCCAACAGTGTGCACGTAGCGGTGGTCTCGACTCGCAACGGGGTTACGAGTCGCAACGAGGATCTCGAGTCGTAACGGCTGGATACGAGTCGCAATGGAGATCTCGGTTCATCATGGTCTGGTTACGAGTCGCAACGGGACTCGCAACCGTGGTTTCGGCTGGTGCTGTTGTGGTTTCGAGTCGTGACCACGAGGTTTCGACTCGCAATCTGAGTCGCAACCGTGTGTGTGTAACCGGTTTCCCATAAATCCTGCATTGACTTATCCGTGATTTCAGCTAACAGTTTGGTCAGTTTCGGTAACAGATCAATTAACATAATTTCCAACAAATCGTTTAGCATGCCATCGATCAAACAGGACAATTGCAACACAATTTCATAAGAACCCTAATAATCACACTTATGAACAATAACAATAATCATAACACTCAATCATATTATGGTCCGATTTCATGAACATCAACCTCGAATTGCATAACTTCACAGCCAATCAACAAGACATATCATTAACATCATCAACAACAAATCCGATTATATAACAATCAATACGAGGATCAACATAACCACCATATCTAACCGGCCCTAGTTCATCATCATGCAAATACTAATCGGTTCGATCTAAGCATGAAATCAAAACATCACTTAACACACAAAAATAAACATCATACTAACCGATTACAAGAAGGAGAGTGTGATCCGATCAAGATGATGATCCTGCCGTCGAGTTCTAAGCAAGCCGAGAGAGAGAGCAAAGTTTCTAGGGTTTGTGTGTGTTTGTGATTTGCAAAAGTGGTGAAACAAAACCCCTAACTCGGTTTTGTGTTGCGAGTGGGGAGTGGGCCGAGCCCACTCGGTTACCTAATGGACCGAATGTAAGGTGTAAAGCCCAAAGGCTTGTGTGACCGGTTATCGTGTGCAGTTTGGGTTTGGTTCAATTAACATACAACGTATATTACACAATACACATAACGACATCTCATAAATCACGTAATATTCATTAGCTCAACATGTCACATAAACACGTAACGTTACATCAAGCAAGCCTAAAGTTCGAGTTGTCACATTACAAGCCGGCTAACACGTGGAAACGGCTCAAGCCGCCTGAAACGTCTCAGCTAAGACGTTAAGATGTCTAAGACAATTGTTGGACACGTGTCTGCGTTTCATTGGTCAGCCGTCAAGACGTTTCAGAATTTTTGTGGCGTCTCTAGGAGACGTTTCCAACGGCCATTTTCGAAATGTTAACTAATCTTGGCCATTTTCGCGATTTTCCCAATTGTGCGAATTCCTGACCTGAAATGAATATGTTGTGCCCCATCTTGACACGTCTACCAAACCTATCACTTTTTTTTGTTTAAATCTGAATTTATTCTTTTTTAAATATTTGTATAATTATATATACTACTATGGTGTATATGGGTCGGTTTAGTTCGGTTTTTATTATTAATTATAACTGTTAACTTTGGTTAAGGATTTTTTAACCATAATCATAACCAAACTCCGGTTATGCTTAATCAGTTATAGTTCGGTTTTGGTTAATTTCGGTTATTAACAATAAACTTTAACTAAAACTAACTTTTTAGGTAAACTTAAAAATTATATGTCAATAGGCCTACAAAATAAGAATGAAATCCAACATGTTGGATTTAGTTTGGGGTTTTTTTATAAAACAATCAAAAGTACATTTTTTTTGTTAAACCACCGATGTGAGATCCATTTTAATAAAGTAATTATGTAGTCAAAGTTATACTTATACAGAAGATTAATACGATCATAACACCTCTGTTGTTCATCAAAATAAAAGACATTTATAGCAATATCATTTTGTTACCAACATACTTTTATATTAGTAAAAAACTTTTACATGGTTATTGTATAACATAAATCTTTTATATAGAATTATAGACTTAAAATTACAAGTTCGGTTCAGTTCGGTTCAGTTCGATTTTAGTTATATCGGTTAACCAAAGTTTCATGACCATGATTATAACCATAACCGATTGATTGGTTAACCAAAGTTTTATAACCATAACAATCAGTTATGTTGGTTAACTGTTAAAATATGTTCAGTTATTTCGGTTATCGGTTATAACTGATGATTTGCTCACCCTATTAACACTATGAATATGAACTTATGCGGCTATTGTATTTTTTTTAATTTTTTTTACTTCTACCAATTCTCTTTTTCAATGCCGAAGTATATATTTTAGTAGTAGTTTTTTAAATAATTTTGCAGTTATCATTTAATTTATTTTTTAATAGTTTTTATTCGTTAACTTTAAAAAAATTGAATACATTATTACCTTTTATTTTTTGGACAACACTCTGATATAGATTCTATTAAATACAATGTTGTATTCAGAATTAACAATTTCTCGATACCGTTAACGGCTTACACACATGCTTGGATCAAGTGCTTCAACAAAATATATTATGCACTTCGAATACCCAATAATGATGAAGAATGAATACATATGTTTTTCGTGTTTATCAATAATAACTTTTGTTAACTTTTTTAAAAGTTCTAAATATACATTGTTTTTTTTTTTTTTTCAACATTTCTATATAGATTCTATTGATAGCGAAGTTGTATTTCAAATAAAATACTTTAGATATTATAAACGTCTTTCACACGTGCCTAGATCAATTACTTCTACATACCATAATACGCGTTTTGACTGCTTGAGAATGATGAAGTGTGTGTGTGCGCGCACATATGTATGTATAGAGAAGATTTTGGCTGGTGGTGTAGTAGGTTTAGGTTTTAGGTTATTGAACACTTGTCACTCTATAATGTCTTCTTGCACTTCTTATTTTTAGAAGATTTTGTATAATAACTTAACCCTGAATCTATATTATATTTGAAATTGATTATTTTATCATAAACTCCAAATAGAGAGACATTAGAACAAGTTACGATACTTTGAAGTCGGAATAATAAAGAATTTAAAAATAGAAACTTAATTAAAATGAAAATGTGAACAGATTTGTTTGTAATATGTGTTCCTACGGGGTCAAAATTCATCCTAGATGACGATGTGATGTACGAGGGCTTGCGCCGTTTGGGTCCCATGTTTCTTTGTTGAAATTTTCTTTTCTTCCTTTAACAATTCAAAGCCTCCAATCGAAGATTCTTTTGGAACGCTTGAATCTAGTGTGCTCATGGGTAATTTATTCAAAGTCCAAGATCGAACTCAAGTTTTTTAACAACAAAACTTCTATATATAAATATAAAAAAACTAAGCTAGTAAAAACTGAGACCTGAATTATACAATGACGTCATGAATATTGAACTCACATCATCTATCTCATTTAAGATTACACGATTTAGATCTACATAGCTTTTGGATTCAATACCTTTCTAAACCCCAACAGTCTAGCTTTTGGGACAAAACCACCTCCTGCAGCGCCCTTTGAAGATCCAAAAGCTACTAGGCTTCTGGCCCATTACCCAAATCACGAGACTAGGCCCAGATTTATAACAACCCGAATATTATCGATCTAATCATAATGTGGGGTGCCTGCACATCTGCTAACATCTGCCAGAAACAAATCTTAGAAAAACCGACTTGTTTTGCAAATCGGATCCCGAACGAATTAAATAAAAATGTGAAAAGTGATTTTTAATGATGAGCGTGGAACGTTAGGATTTAAACATATTAATTTTATAATAATATAAGTTAGTTCTGTTAGTTTACGTTACATATGTATAAAGAACTCGTTAACTAAGTTAAATTCGTTAGTTAACTAAGTTAAATTTGTTAGTTGACTAAGTTATGTTTATAGTTAACTCAAAGTTAATTTATTAAGATAACCCATAGTTAAGTTTGTTGGTTAATTAAGCCATTGTTATTGGTTAACTCAACTTTTAAAGTACAAGGAGTAGGAGTGTCACATTTGGAAACTCGCAATAAGGAAAGAAAGAATTAAAAAAAAGTAACCGGGAGGAGGGAGACTCGAACTCGGGAGTGGCACTCCCGGGTTAAACCAGTGATATGTTGATGCGATCCCGGATCCACCGTTGACCCGACAGACTCCACAAGCGCAAGACCCGGTTGCAGTTGAAGCTCCACGAGTGACCCATGACCCCGTCAAGGAGAAATAGTTGCATGTTAGTTAGTGGAATGTTAGTGGAATTAGTGGTAGTTGCATTTTCTTTATTGGTTGGATGCATTTAGGAAGATAGTGACCTACGTTTAATTACAGTTTGCATTCACGTTTCCATTTCCTAGCAATATTTATTATTTAACCACTTGTTCCATTAATGAAAAAGTAGAAGAAAATTGTTCCAAATATCTTGTCCTTTTTGTTCCTTCTTTGGCACCCATCAATTTGGTGCTTTCATTGCTCCAACCCAATGCCTCCACGCAAAGATCCTACTTCACCTGATGAATCCTTTCAATCACTATGCGAGAAACTCGATCAACTCCTCTCGCAAAACTCCAAAACCGCAGCCCAATCCCAAGCTCGTTCTGATGCCCAATTTCAATCCCTACAGGCTGCCTTCCAGCAGCAGGTAGAACTCTCCAACAAACTCATTGCCACCATCGTGAAACAGAAGGAGAAGGAGATACCAAAAACCCTCTCGTTTGGCTCTTTCGGTTCGTCTAATTTGATACGAATAACCCCCGACAACCGAAAATCAACCTTCCGATGTTTGATGGTTCCAACCCTTTGGATTGGATTTTCCAAGCCAATAACTTCTTCAAATACTATCACATATCCGAAACCAAACGTGTTTCCTTAACACATTTCTACTTTACCGGCGAAGCTTTAGCCTGGTACAAATACTTAGATAACAATGATCTGCTCGGGACTTGGTCCGAATTCTCTCGAGAGTTAGAGTTGCGTTTTGGTCCATCGACCTACGCAAACCATCAAGCAACGCTTTTTTAAATTAAAGCAAACATCCACTGTGACCACGTGTCAATCTGAATTTGAAAAACTATGCAATTGTGTAGTTGGTCTGCCTAAAGAAGTACTCCTCAATTGCTACATCTCTGGCCTTTTACCCGATATCCAATCTGAACTAGCTATCCACAAACCAACTTCCCTACACCAAGCATATCGTCTTTCAAAATTGGTGGAAGACAAACTCTTGCTAGCGAACCCCCTTGCAAAACCCTCCCCATCTTCACCTGCTATGGTTACTGCCATGTTCCCTCGTCAACCTTGTCGTCGCCGGCTACCCCGGCCCTATTACCTGTTGTACCCACGTTACCCACTGCTTGTTTGACGCCAGAACAACTACAACAACGCTGCACCGTTGGTCTCTGCTTCCGGTGTCCTGAGAAATACGTATCGGGTCACTAGTGCAACCCCCCTCGGTTTTTACTTATCGTTGATAATGTGGCAGATGTTCCGACCGTTACTCAACTTCCCATGATTGAAGATGACTCTACGGTTCCCCGTTTTCTCAGTTTAACCCCTGCGCTTTTTCTTGGTTTCACCCCGACCACTTCGTTGCGCCTCACTAGGTTCATCCATAATCACCCGGTTAGCATTCTCGTTGACTCGGGTAGCACTCATAACCTCATCCAACCCCATCTCGCCTCGTTGCTGCACTTAGCCGTTCAACCCACACACCCTTTTCCGGTTCTCGTCGGCAATGGTGAACCTATTCAGTGTACAGGTTTCTACCTAGCTGTTCCCGTAGTTTTGCACGGTGTTTCATTTCAAGTTCCATTGTTTTTATTGGCTTTCAAAGGATACAAGCTCATCTTGGGTTTTGATTGGTTGCGTTCCATGGGACCGGTTACCGTTGACTTCTCGGTTCCCTCACTCACTTTCCGTTATAAGAATGATGTCGTCACTTTGAAAGGTATTCAACCCACTGCCAATACGGTTCCGTCCGGGGTTACGATTGCCGACCTTGGGGACAAGGTCGTTTCTCCAGGAGCGGGAATTGATGCGATCCCGGATCCACCGTTGACCCAAAAGACTCCACAAGCGCAAGACCCGGTTGCAGTTTAAGCTTCACGAGTGACCCATGACCCAGTCAAGAAGAAATGGTTGCATGTTATTTAGTGGAATTAGTGGTAGTTGCATTTTCTTTATTGGTTGCATGCATTTAGGAAGATAGTGACCCACGTTTAATTACAGTTTGCATTCACGTTTCCATTTCCTAGCAATATTTACTATTTAACCACTTGTTCCATTAATGAAAAAGTAGAAGAAGTTCCAAATATCTTGTCCTTTCTGTTCCTTCTTTGGCACCCATCATATGTAGACCGCTGGACCATGTCCAAGCGATGTACCAAAACTTAACGCGTCTTCATTTAGAAATCAAAGCTGACCGAGGTCTTTTTATCCTATAGCATCTTGTTGGACCCGCAATATGATCCGAATACAAGGGGCTGGGGAAGCTTGAATATATATCGACTAAACAGTCCTTTATACACCATAATTAAAACATCTTTAATCTCAAATTAATCACATTTAACTCCGTTAAAGACTATCTTGAACACTAAACCAGTTATAGCAAATTCGGTCATTTTAGAAAACAAAGCATAAACCATTAGATTCCTCAAATCATTTCATATATTTCTCTATCGTTCATGATCATCCAAGCTCACGGATTTAAAGCAAGAAGATTCTAGGGCTCTAAACTTCAAGCAACGATTGCTCCTTCAAATCTTAACGAAATTCGGTAATTCAAAAGCCCATTCTCGTTTATTTTTTGTGCTCTACAAAACCCATCTATCAAATTCTATGATACAGGGCATCTACAATTCGGATTAAATTCATTGATAAACTAGGGTTCTTGAAATTGGGGCTTTTATTCCTAGGAGCGTGTTTTTTGAGAAATTGACTTTAGGATACTAATTCGGATCATGTTAGAATAGTTAGTGGATTTTGTGGACTTCAATAGGAATTATTATGTATTTTAGTATTATTTATATAATAGGAAATTCTTCTATATAATAAAAAGTGAATCAAATGAACAGTAAACTACAAATATAATAAAATATTTTATATTTTTTTATAGTTTAATTATCTTTATATTATAATAATTGTTATCTCCTTTACTTTTTAAGTCTGATAAGCTTGGTGTTAACCAGTACTTGTATCGAAAATACCGGTTCATTATCTATACATGAAGGTAAAAACCAACATCAACCTGTTACATAAAACACCAAAAGTCGGTACTGGATTGAGTTTGATAATCTTTTAGTTTGAGAAATTTGGTACTGCTACCCAGTACCATTTGTTCATCCCTGATCATGGGTACCGTACGAACACCAACGGTATCGTACAACTTTTTTTTTAGTTTCAGGGGTAGGGATGAGCTCGGTCCCAACTGATACCGAATCGGTATTGGTACTGAAAATACCGGTTACGGTATCAGTATATGAAGGTAAAAACCGATAGCGAACCGGTACTAGGAACGATACTGAACTGGTACTTAGGATCTTTCGGTTCAGGAAATTTGGTACCGGTACCCATTACTATTTGCTCATCTCTGACTACGGTCTTCTATCGAACAACATCATTACCATACAACTTTTTAGTTGATTTTCTTTCGTGTGACACCCCGTTGAAACGCTTTTACTCACACTAGCTTGACAGTGGCTGCCTTAACTTTCGGGACGAAAGTACCTAAAACGTGGGGATAATGTGACACTTCGGACCTTCCCGGGGAAACTTTCTTGATGCAACGTTTCATGTACGTATTTTATTAAATGAAAACGATGAATTATTTGTTATTATGTGTTATATGCCGATTTACTTTTGTGTGTATATGTATATATATATATATATATATATATATATATAAACCCGACTCGAGACCTCAACCCGACTCGAGACCATGGTCTCGAGTGAACATTAGTATTGGGCCGGCTAGGCCTTGGCCTTGTAGGAATTAAACCCAACCCGGAACCCTTAGCCCAACTCGGAACATTATATAAACCCAACCCCACCTCCCTTAATCATTTTACACACCCTCTTCTCACACTCTCCTCTCATCTTCTTCACTAAACCCCAAAACCCTAAAGCTCTAGCAACCAAGACCACTCTTCTCATCCTTCTCCTTCTTCTCGGGTCAACCAACATCAAGAACCTACTCGGTTTTAGCTCGGAACCGCCAACCGGAAGCTCATTCATCGATCCATCATACCCGCACACCTTGAATCTATAGCCGGTTAGTGGTTTTAGCTCTCTCTAGATGTTCATGTGTTAGTAAGGTCACTATATGTTACCATGATTCTTGCTTGTATTAATATAGGATGATGGTATAAATTTCGGATAAAAGATTTGATGCTTGATTATGTTTGAAAAGCATGCCTAGATAACTTAGGGTGAATGTTTTTGAAAGTATGTGAGTATTCGGTTTTGTGGGGAGATAGTTTTGTTTCCGGTTAACAAGGGTTTGGTTAAAGGGGATTTGGACATGATGTTGGATTGAGTGTTCATGACTTTCATGATTTGAGATTGTGGTTAAATATTGCTTGAATAACCTGATTTTGGTTAATTGTCATTTGGATACTTGTGATTGAATATGTTGAATGTGTGAAGAACAATTTGAATGTGTTATGAACATGATAAATATTTGAAATTGTGCTTGTTTGATCTGTTTTGGTTTGTAATCAGACAAGAAAACATGTTTTAGTGGAAATGGTACATATTGGTTTCATGAAAATGCATTTCCATTGGTTCGTACATATGACAGGTTCTAGAAGGTCTTCATGCACACGTAACTACGGTTGCGAGTCGCAACCTTTGGTTGCTACTCGAGACCGCACCAAGATTTGTCGAGACCTCCCGGTTGCGAGTCGTAATCAACGCGTATCGATCTGATTGCGAGTCGTAACCACAGCTGCTTTGTCGGAATCGCCGGTTGCGAGTCGGAATCTCTGATTGCGAGTCGCAACCAAAGCATGACGAACCGAGACCTCGGTTGCGAGTCGCAACCTTGGTTGCGAGTCACCTCCGTCTCGACTGGGCTGATATTGGGCCAATGTACTTGTTGGATTGTCTGTTAACTGGATTGCTTGTGTAACTGCTTAGGCCCAATAGCCCCACTGTTTGTATGTTGGACTTCCTGTTGACTGGGCTGCATGTCTACCTGCTACTGTGGTTATCTGCATTTACGTTAAGTGTGTCTTATACGTGTTTACTTGTACCCGACTTGACCCATATTTGGTAACCATGTTAGGACGTGGTGACCAACATACTTAACCAAGTAACGTATCATACCGAGCAACCCAAGGTGAGTTCACAACTTAAAAGCATGCGTCCCGGTGGTTTGGGACACGAGACTAAAACAACCCTATCCCCTTGTAAAGGGGATACCGTCTACACTCCTTCCCTAGTTATTGGGAAACAAACTTACTTTATCTTCCCTTGTATTGGGAAACCTTTTTAGTTAATTACTGTTTATACGGATTGCAACTAACGGCACTAAACGCAACTCTATCACTCAAGTCCCTACTACATAATACCGATTAGTCGCCGGTGCCAGGCGAACGGGTTATTAGTTGATAGCGCTATTTAGGTTTTACCAGCCTCACACCGTGCCATGGTATGGGATCGGTCGTGAACTAATGTACTCAGGCATCCGTCAATGATGATAGAACATTGACATCGGGGCATCCTGCGGAAACGCATTCGGTTACCTAGTGTTCGGTATTGGAAAACAGTTTAGTCGCTAACTTTTGGGGTAGCTCCCCATGGCATGTATAAACGGATAAATTAACTGGTGAAACGAGTTTTTGGAATTTAAAACTGGACAACTAGTGAACTCACTCAGCATTATTGTTGACCCCTTTACTGCATGCTTTGCAGGTGGCCAGTGACTGGAGCAGCTACTTGGGATGTGTAGTGGTCGTCTGCCCGTGTGTTGGGCATTTATTATGCTTACCTTATGAACACTGTTTAAAAACTATTTAATTATGCTTCCGCTACTTGTTACTGTTTAAACTTTAAAACCTTTAACTCTGAACTTGATATTTGCTAATTTTTATGGTTAGCAAGTATTACTTTAATATTAACCAATGCTTAGTATAATTGGTGGCTGGATCCTGGTCAGTCACGCCCCCGAAGCGGGTGTTATCCGCGGGTGGATTTTGGGGGTGTGACAGATTGGTATCAGAGCCATTGGTTATAGTGAACTTGGTTTTAAAAAGGGAAAAATCTTTTTGAGAAAAACCAGACTATAACCCGTGACTCGTGACGACACTACACTCCAAGTACAAGGCTCGACTTATCTGACCTCATAGCTCGGACCCATAGTTACTTGCTTACTTGTCTTATGCTTTCTGCTTTACTATACGTACTAGTTGCCTGATTAGATAGATACATCTTCTCTCTTCTATCTTATTCTCGCTATCACGCACTCATACTATGTTTTCTGGTTATGAAGACAATGAGTGGACGCGGACGAGGAAACGTCAACATGACCCCGGCTCAGTTCACTAGCCTGCTCAACACCGTGGCCGCAGCTTTCGCAGCTCACCCGATAGGTCAGCCTGCACCTGTGCAACCACGTGTTTGTACCTTCAAGACCTTTATGGATTGCAAGCCTCTTCCTTTCAATGGCACGGAGGGTGCCATAGGCCTTCTGCACTGGATTGAGAAGGTCGAAGCTGTTTTTGCTGTCTGTGAATGCCCAACTGCTAATTGGGTGAAGTTTGCTACTGGTACTCTAGAGGGAAGCGCACTTTCATGGTGGAAAGCGCAAATTCAAATGCTTGGTCTAGAGACTGCTAACGCTACTGCGTGGGAAGATTTCAAGGATATGATCAAGGAAGAGTACTGTCACAGGGATGACATCCACAAGCTTGAGAATGAGTACTATGAACTCAAGATGGTTGGGTCGGAGATTGAGACCTACACCAAGCTGTCCAACGACTATGCTGCTCTTTGTCCAAACATGTCTCGACCCATGTACCGAAGGATCGAACTGTACATCAAGGGTCTGGCTCCAGAAATTCGAAGCCATGTAACTTCAGCCAACCACACTACCATTCAGCCGATCGTTCGACTTGCTCACAAACTCACTGATCAGGCTGTGGAAGAGGGTAGGTTGCCCAAAAGGATCAGTGCTGCGGAAGGAAGTTCTAGTGATGGCAAACGAAAGTGGGATGGAAATCAGGGCAAGGATGCTAACCCTACTCAAGCCCCAGCTCAGCAAAGGAAAACTGACAACAACAAAGGCGCTCAGCAACAGGGTGGCTACCGGGGAAACTACCCTAAGTGCAACAAGTGTAACAGGCACCACAATGGGGCATGTAACAAGGGTCAGTGTCAGCGATGCCACAAGATGGGGCACGAAGCCAAGGATTGTAGAAGTCAGTTCCCGGCAAGGCAAAATCAGCAACAACCCCAACAGCAACAGCAGCAGGGAAACAACAGAGCATGTATTAAATGCGGGGCAACAGGACACATGCGAAAGGATTGCCCTGAACTGAATCAGAATCGCAACAATCAGGGAGCTGGGAACAATGAGCAAAACAACAATGCTGGAAATGCAAGGGGCAGAGCTTTCGTGATTGGAGCTGGAGAGGCTAGGAACGATCCCAACGTCGTGGCGGGTAAGTTCCTACTTGATGATCATTATGTTTCTGTGTTATTTGATTCCGGTGCCGATGCCAGTTATGTATCCCTTCGCATTAGTAAGAAACTTAAGCATTCGCCCGCATTATTAAGTTCTAAGCATACCGTCGAGATAGCTAATGGCAAGAACATCGAGGCCACGCATGTGATCCACGACTGCACCCTAGAATTGTCTGGCCATACGTTTAGTATCGATCTTTTCCCTGTCAAACTTGGAAGCTTCGACGTTGTTATTGGTATGGACTGGTTATCCAAACATCGTGCTGAGATCCTCTGTCAAGAGAAAGCAGTTCGCATACCTCGCCATTCTGGTCAACCCCTCATCGTCAAAGGCAACAAAGGTGGAGAAGTCACAGGCATTATCTCGCTTCTAAAAGCCCAGAAGTGTTTGCAGAAAGGGCACACCGCTATCTTAGCACTCGTCACCAATACTCGCGAAAAGGAAAAGAGGATTGAAGATTTTCCTGTAGTACGCGACTATCCCGAGGTGTTTCCTGAGGAACTACCTGGACTCCCTCCCCATCGTCAGGTCGAATTTCAAATCGAGCTAGCTCCTGGAGCAGCACCCATAGCTCGTGCACCGTACCGTCTAGCCCCTGCAGAACTGAAGGAACTCTCTACGCAACTACAAGAACTTTTGGATAAAGGATTTATCCGTCCTAGTTCATCACCCTGGGGAGCCCCAGTGCTCTTTGTCAAGAAGAAGGATGGCACATTCCGAATGTGCATCGACTATCGTGAGCTGAACAAGGTTACCATCAAGAATCGTTACCCCCTCCCGCGCATCGACGACCTATTCGATCAGTTGCAAGGATCGAGCTACTATTCAAAGATTGACCTGCGATCAGGCTATCATCAGCTGAGAGTTCGTAATGAAGACATCTCCAAGACTGCATTCAGGACTCGTTATGGTCACTATGAATTCCTCGTTATGCCTTTTGGAATGACCAATGCGCCGGCTGTGTTCATGGATCTTATGAACCGCGTATGTAAGCCTTACCTCGACAAATTCGTGATTGTGTTTATCGACGACATCTTGATTTATTCAAAAAGTCAAGAAGAGCATGAACAGCACCTACGCCTTATCCTCGAACTCCTTCGCAACGAGCAACTGTACGCCAAATTCTCTAAATGTGACTTCTGGCTTCGAGAAGTCCATTTCCTCGGCCATGTAGTTAATGAGAACGGAATCCACGTCGACCCAGCTAAGATCGAATCGATAAAGAACTGGCCTACACCTAAGACCCCCACTGAAGTTCGTCAATTCTTGGGTTTAGCAGGCTACTACCGCAGATTCACTCAGGGATTCTCAAAGATTGCACAACCTCTCACAACACTCACTCAGAAAGGCGTCGCCTACAAGTGGAATGCAGCACAGGAATCTGCTTTTCAGAGGCTTAAGGATAACCTCTGTAGCGCTCCTATTCTCTCATTGCCCGACGGTACTGACGACTTTGTGGTTTACTGCGATGCGTCTATTCATGGACTCGGTTGCGTGTTAATGCAACGCGAGAAAGTTATTGCCTACGCCTCACGACAACTCAAGACGCATGAAAAGAACTACACGACGCATGACTTGGAACTGGGAGCAGTGATCTTTGCTCTTAAGATATGGAGACATTACCTGTACGGTACCAAGTGCACTATTTACACCGATCACAGGAGTCTCGAGCATATCTTTAGGCAAAAGGAGTTGAACATGAGACAACGTCGATGGGTCGAACTCTTGAACGACTACGAATGCGCCATCAAATACCATCCGGGCAAGGCCAATGTCGTGGCAGACGCCCTCAGCCGAAAGGACACTATACCAAAGCGCGTGCGAGCACTGCAACTTACCATCCAGTCTAACCTCCCTACCCAGATTCGAAATGCTCAAGTTGAAGCATTGAAGCCGGAAAACATCAGGGCTGAGTCTCTGCGAGGGTCGAGACAGCAACTAGAACAGAAAGAAGATGGTGCTTACTATGTAACAGGGCGTATTTGGGTTCCACTCTTTGGAGGTTTGCGTGAACTCGTGATGGACGAAGCCCACAAGTCCCGCTACTCAGTACATCCTGGTTCGGACAAGATGTACCATGACTTGAAGACTACGTATTGGTGGCCTGGCATGAAGGCCCACATAGCAACATACGTCAGCAAATGTTTGACTTGCGCCAGAGTCAAGACGGAATACCAGAAGCCGGCAGGCCTACTCCAACAACCGGAAATCCCGAAATGGAAATGGGAACAGATTTCCATGGATTTTGTCACAGGGCTACCTAGGTCTCAACGCGGAAATGATACTATTTGGGTAATAGTGGATCGACTGACCAAGTCCGCACACTTTCTGGCTATTAAAGAAACAGACAAGTTTTCTACCCTGGCGGAGATTTACTTAAAGGAAGTAGTTTCGAGGCACGGAGTGCCAACCTCGATTATTTCAGACCGAGACGCTCGATTTACTTCAGAATTGTGGCAAGCTATGCACAAATGCTTTGGCTCACGTTTGGATATGAGCACTGCTTATCACCCGCAAACGGATGGACAGTCCGAACGCACCATCCAAACTCTCGAAGACATGCTTAGAGCGTGTGTGATCGACTTTGGCAAGAACTGGGAGAAACATCTACCGTTAGTAGAGTTCTCTTACAACAACAGCTACCACACCAGTATTCAGGCAGCACCTTTTGAGGCATTGTACGGTCGTAAATGCCGGTCACCTCTCTGCTGGGCGGAAATCGGTGATAGTCAAATCACGGGCCCAGAGATGGTGGTAGATACAACGGAAAAGATTGCCCAGATCAGACAACGCATGGCGGCAGCTCGTGACCGTCAGAAGAGCTACGCTGATAAGCGTAGGAAACCATTGGAATTCCAGGTCGGTGACCGGGTTCTACTTAAAGTCTCACCCTGGAAGGGTGTGGTTCGCTTTGGTAAACGGGGCAAGCTTAATCCGCGATACATTGGACCATTCGAAATTACCGAGAAGATCGGTAAGGTTGCTTATAGATTGAACCTGCCTGAAGAACTGAGTGCGGTACACAACGTTTTTCACGTATCCAACCTGAAGAAGTGTTTGTCGGATGAAACACTTGTGATTCCTTTTAAGGAACTAACGATTGACGAACAGCTACACTTTACTGAGGAACCGATTGAGATCACTGATCGAGAGATCAAAATCCTCAAACGTAGCCAGATACCTCTTGTACGAGTTCGTTGGAACTCGCGACGTGGCCCAGAGTATACCTGGGAGCGGGAAGACCAGATGAAGCACAAGTATCCCCAGTTGTTCCCAAACGAAAACCCCAGCACTGAAGCTACGAACGAATTTCGGGACGAAATTCCAAACTAACGGGGGGATGATGTGACACCCCGTTGAAACGCTTTTACTCACACTAGCTTGACAGTGGCTGCCTTAACTTTCGGGACGAAAGTACCTAAAACGTGGGGATAATGTGACACTTCGGACCTTCCCGGGGAAACTTTCTTGATGCAACGTTTCATGTACGTATTTTATTAAATGAAAACGATGAATTATTTGTTATTATGTGTTATATGCCGATTTACTTTTGTGTGTATATGTATATATATATATATATATATATATATAAACCCGACTCGAGACCTCAACCCGACTCGAGACCATGGTCTCGAGTGAACATTAGTATTGGGCCGGCTAGGCCTTGGCCTTGTAGGAATTAAACCCAACCCGGAACCCTTAGCCCAACTCGGAACATTATATAAACCCAACCCCACCTCCCTTAATCATTTTACACACCCTCTTCTCACACTCTCCTCTCATCTTCTTCACTAAACCCCAAAACCCTAAAGCTCTAGCAACCAAGACCACTCTTCTCATCCTTCTCCTTCTTCTCGGGTCAACCAACATCAAGAACCTACTCGGTTTTAGCTCGGAACCGCCAACCGGAAGCTCATTCATCGATCCATCATACCCGCACACCTTGAATCTATAGCCGGTTAGTGGTTTTAGCTCTCTCTAGATGTTCATGTGTTAGTAAGGTCACTATATGTTACCATGATTCTTGCTTGTATTAATATAGGATGATGGTATAAATTTCGGATAAAAGATTTGATGCTTGATTATGTTTGAAAAGCATGCCTAGATAACTTAGGGTGAATGTTTTTGAAAGTATGTGAGTATTCGGTTTTGTGGGGAGATAGTTTTGTTTCCGGTTAACAAGGGTTTGGTTAAAGGGGATTTGGACATGATGTTGGATTGAGTGTTCATGACTTTCATGATTTGAGATTGTGGTTAAATATTGCTTGAATAACCTGATTTTGGTTAATTGTCATTTGGATACTTGTGATTGAATATGTTGAATGTGTGAAGAACAATTTGAATGTGTTATGAACATGATAAATATTTGAAATTGTGCTTGTTTGATCTGTTTTGGTTTGTAATCAGACAAGAAAACATGTTTTAGTGGAAATGGTACATATTGGTTTCATGAAAATGCATTTCCATTGGTTCGTACATATGACAGGTTCTAGAAGGTCTTCATGCACACGTAACTACGGTTGCGAGTCGCAACCTTTGGTTGCTACTCGAGACCGCACCAAGATTTGTCGAGACCTCCCGGTTGCGAGTCGTAATCAACGCGTATCGATCTGATTGCGAGTCGTAACCACAGCTGCTTTGTCGGAATCGCCGGTTGCGAGTCGGAATCTCTGATTGCGAGTCGCAACCAAAGCATGACGAACCGAGACCTCGGTTGCGAGTCGCAACCTTGGTTGCGAGTCACCTCCGTCTCGACTGGGCTGATATTGGGCCAATGTACTTGTTGGATTGTCTGTTAACTGGATTGCTTGTGTAACTGCTTAGGCCCAATAGCCCCACTGTTTGTATGTTGGACTTCCTGTTGACTGGGCTGCATGTCTACCTGCTACTGTGGTTATCTGCATTTACGTTAAGTGTGTCTTATACGTGTTTACTTGTACCCGACTTGACCCATATTTGGTAACCATGTTAGGACGTGGTGACCAACATACTTAACCAAGTAACGTATCATACCGAGCAACCCAAGGTGAGTTCACAACTTAAAAGCATGCGTCCCGGTGGTTTGGGACACGAGACTAAAACAACCCTATCCCCTTGTAAAGGGGATACCGTCTACACTCCTTCCCTAGTTATTGGGAAACAAACTTACTTTATCTTCCCTTGTATTGGGAAACCTTTTTAGTTAATTACTGTTTATACGGATTGCAACTAACGGCACTAAACGCAACTCTATCACTCAAGTCCCTACTACATAATACCGATTAGTCGCCGGTGCCAGGCGAACGGGTTATTAGTTGATAGCGCTATTTAGGTTTTACCAGCCTCACACCGTGCCATGGTATGGGATCGGTCGTGAACTAATGTACTCAGGCATCCGTCAATGATGATAGAACATTGACATCGGGGCATCCTGCGGAAACGCATTCGGTTACCTAGTGTTCGGTATTGGAAAACAGTTTAGTCGCTAACTTTTGGGGTAGCTCCCCATGGCATGTATAAACGGATAAATTAACTGGTGAAACGAGTTTTTGGAATTTAAAACTGGACAACTAGTGAACTCACTCAGCATTATTGTTGACCCCTTTACTGCATGCTTTGCAGGTGGCCAGTGACTGGAGCAGCTACTTGGGATGTGTAGTGGTCGTCTGCCCGTGTGTTGGGCATTTATTATGCTTACCTTATGAACACTGTTTAAAAACTATTTAATTATGCTTCCGCTACTTGTTACTGTTTAAACTTTAAAACCTTTAACTCTGAACTTGATATTTGCTAATTTTTATGGTTAGCAAGTATTACTTTAATATTAACCAATGCTTAGTATAATTGGTGGCTGGATCCTGGTCAGTCACGCCCCCGAAGCGGGTGTTATCCGCGGGTGGATTTTGGGGGTGTGACATTTCGGTTATTTTTTAGTGTTTTTTTCTACATTTTCTTTTTATTCTTGTCAGCGATCCCGTGTGCAACGCGCTCGTAGTGATTTCAAACACATATAAACACAGACTAAATAACAAAAGAAGTTCGCCGCAACACGGCGACGGTTTTTATAACTAGTTGTATAAAAATTAGAATTTAATCGAATAGAAATTCGTGATAATATGTTTTAATAATTTTGGAAGTTAATAATAACATGGAAATTTTATATAAGTTATATACTTTTTTGGTGAATATCTAATACCAATATCCATTTAAATTATAAAATACAAGTTTGGGTATTTTTAGTAAATTGATGATTTTAAAAAATTAGGATATGTATATATGTGTGTGTGTGTTTGAATCAAATGATCTCGTGAATAGCGTTGTTAATTGGCCAAACGAATATTTCTAATATAAGGATAAATATAAAAATAGCTAAAATGGTTTATTTACACTTTAAGTTAGTTATCAAATTTTGGATTTATTAATTTATAAGTCCAAAAGTAGGTCTATATATATATATATATATATATATATATATATATATATATATATATATATATTATGGTTAGGAATAAATTATCCCTAGCCTACCCTTGACTGTTTAAATTTTAGACACACACACACACGCATATATATATATATATATATATAGGATTAGGTTCAAGAGTGAATACTGGTGTAGCTTGCGAACTGAGTGAACTAATCCTGGCCATACACGTGTGTAGATCAATGGCCAAGATTTGATGTTGAAATATAGTAGTGTATTTTACGATTTGATGATGAGATCCTGGCCATACACGTGTGTAGATCAATGGCCAGGATTTGTTCACTCAGTTCGCAAATACACTAGTGTTCACTCTAGAACCCCACCCTATATATATATATATATATATATATATATATATATATATATATATATATATATATATATATATATATATATATATATATAGTGGAAGGTTCAAATGAGAAGAAATTTTTTGTAAGAAGAAAAAAGAATAAGTTTCAACTAATAAGAATGTTTCATTTGCATTTAATTTTAATATAAGGGTATATTTGTAAAGTTACATAGATCATTAATGTCTAGTCTTATTTTTTAATAGCTAACTACATTAAATTTGTAACTTATTTTCAAAAAAATATATATTATTTCAAAAATAAAAAAAAAAATTAATTTAGAGTGTAGGAAAAATTACTAGATGTGTAGGATAAATTACGAGTTGTGTAGGATAAATTTAAGCATGTGTAGGATAATTTTCGAAATGTGTAGGATAACTTTTTATGTGTGTAGGCAATGAAAATTAGTATAGAGAATAATAGTCTTTATAAGTAATTAATTACTTAAAGATTATAATAAATGAGATGAAAGAATAACTACTTAATATTTTACAATTTTACCCTTTGTTCTTTTTCTTCTCAACTAAATTTTGTTCTCAAATGAACCTCCCCCTATCTTCCCATTAATGTGTTTAATTTTAAATTTCGAATCTGTAAATTGAATTTAAATTTGAAAGGTTAGACTTTCCTAATAAGTTTGCTTGATTTACGGGATTGGATATTAGTGATTTGATTTTCAGATTTTAAATTTTAAATTTTGAAGTCAATCATTATTTTAAATTTAAATTTTGAAGTAAACCATTATTGTGTTTGATTTTAAATTTTGAATGCTTTGAAATCCTGATGTTTTTTTTATGAGATGCTTTGACTATATTATTTGTAATTTTAGGGATGTGCTTTTATTTTGATTCATTAGGTGTTTATTTTGGATGGTCCAGAGTTTTTGGCTGCAACTATGTTGGACAGAGATATGCTTCCTATTGGTGTAAATTGGTACCATGTCGGTTGGTTTTGCTTGGTAAGGTTAGACTTTCCTAATAAGTTTGCTTGATTTACGGGATTAGATATTAGTGATTTGATTTTCAGATTTTAAATTTTAAATTTTGAAGTTAATCATTATTCTAAATTTAAATTTTGAAATAAACCATTATTGCGTTTGATTTTAAATTTTCAATTTCGAAGTCAATTATTATTTTAAATTTAAATTTGAAAGTTTGCCATTAATGTGTTTGATTTTAAATTTCGAATCTGTAAATTGAATTTAAATTTGAAAAGTTAGTCTTTCCTAATAAGTTTGCTTGATTTACGGGATTGGATATTAGTATACTTTGTTTATTGGGTTTTAACTAATAATTTGATTGACTCGGTTGTTAGATTTGTGACGATGCGTCGGACAAACAACATTGGGAAAATATACAGCCTTGAGCTTTGGTAAGTTAACACATTAGTTAAGGTTATGATGTTTTTTCATGGCACCGACACATTATTGAGTAGTAGCGCATTAGGTTAGTGATATTAAAATTTGTGCCTTGAGAAATTTTGTATATTGATTGATGTTTGAAATTGATTGTGAGGTCTTTGATTGTGCATTGTATTGCTGATTGATGTATGAGATTTTGTTGATTGGCATAAGGTATTAGATAAGATGTGTTTGAAGTTGTGAAGATGAATAAGTGAGACATGTGTAGCATATATTAGTGAGTGCACAACACATTAGTTAGGGTTTTGAATTATTGCTACAGGTTAGTGATGTTAGAGATTGTGTTATGAGAAATGTGTAGATTGAATTATGTCTGTGTTTGATTGTGACACCTTTGATTGTGCATGAAATTGCTGGTTATATGAGATTTTGTTGATTGTAGACAAATAAGTTTGAACAGAACTTATTAGATTTGAAAGTTTGCCATTAATGTGTTTGATTTTAAATTTCGAAACTGTAAATTGAATTTAAATTTGAAAGGTTAGACTTTCCTAATAAGTTTTCTGAACGAAAAACTGAAAGGAAAAGGAAAAAAAGAATAATTTAACACAGAGAAAAGAGGATAGAGAGAGAGTTGCCACATTTTTAAAACCAAAAATATAAGGTAACCATGCTTCTAAAATCTACTATACTTTTTAATAATATTTTGTGGAAAATGGACTATATTGGGTAGGTAGTCAAACATGGTTTTTAGGGTCAAAACGGCTGTGTTGGGTTGACTCGGGACACTTTTATGAAAAACTTGATGTTTCTGACCTTAATAAACCATTTTTGTAGATGACCAATGTATATCTCTATTTGAGGAATTTTCCAAAGATCCAGAGCCGATTGTTTCATAGAGCTGTGAAGTTGCGTTAAACATACTGGATTTTGAACGATCCGACAAACCATTCGAGGTACTTGCAAGATTAACTCTCTTATCTGGGTGGTTGTTACAGGTTTAGGATGTTAAATGATTTTGGATGTACTCTGCGATGTCGATGATGCAGAGATTTTGGTGAAGCTCAGGTTAACAACTTCATGTGTATATTTTAATGAATAAAGTTTTTGTTGTTTATATTTTCTAATTTAAACTTTTAATTAACTTCTAAATTTAATTAATTGAGTTTGTTTTGCAGGTTCGAACAACTTCATGTGTATATTTTATTATAAAAAATAAAAGTTTTTTTTTGTTTCATGGGTCGTTCAGAGAGGCAAGTTCCGGTTCTTGCCCGAAGTTTCTGACCTTACTCGCAACCCATTGACTACAAATTTCAATTCAAAACAATTATAAAAAAATTACGTTTGAAAACATGTATTTTTATTTTATTTAATGACATAACTCGATTAATATAAAGTAAATTTTTCTACCCGCGAAGTTCGTGGGTGATAACCTAGTATATATATATATATATATATATATATATATATATATGGGAATGTTCATTTGAGAAGAAAAGAAGAAAGGGTATAATGGTAAAACAATAAATAGTTTATAACTCCCACCATTAATTATGTTATCTCTCATTGATAAAGCAAAAAACATTTTATTCCTACACATTTCAAAATTTATCCTACATATATCTTACTCTTACCGAAATTTACCCTACGCATATCTAAATTTATCATACACATTTAAGAATTTATCCTACACATACTAAAATTTATCTTACACATGTCGAAAATTGTCCTTCATCCTAAATTATTTTATCTTGAAAGAGTATATTTAAAAGTGAGTTACAATTTTAATTAGTTAGCTAATTAATTACAATTAGAAATTTACCTATATGCCCATATTAATAACATTAAATACACATATTAAATGAAGCAAAATGGAGCATTTCTATTGGTTTAAAACTTATTCTTTTTATTCTTACAAAATTTTTCTTCTCATTTGAACCCTCCACTATATATATATATATATATATATATATATATATATATATATATATATATATATATATATATATATATCTAATCTCGTTGTAATGTTAATTATTGAGTCTTGACTGTTAATATAATCTTATTTTAGGTTTATGACTTATAAACTAGGTTATACAAAAAGTCCCCAAATCAAGGACCTAAATCATGTGTCCCAATTTTATCGTTCCGTTTGTTTAGACGTTGTTGATTTATAGGGTGGTTGTTATTTTTAGATTCTAGCCATTTCTTTTCGTGCGGTAATTCTTGTGGAACCATTCTTCGCAACCAGTGAGTGATTTCTTCTATTTCGCCCCTTTTTATTTTTACAAATTTTGGGGTGCATCATGTCATACAAACACTTGATTTATTTTATCATTAGCATGCTATGTTTCAATGTGTTAATATATGGATGTCTACATGTGTTTTTATTTGCTATGTCATGTCAGTCTATTACATGCTATCTTATCATGTGGATCCACAGCTTACTAAGTTTCTCACGGCCATGGCGTGTAGCCTAGTATCGCTACCAGTATTAAACTCATTCTTCAGGGCTTGAAACTAATGCACGCTACAGTCTTTGAGTCTTATATTCGGTTTGTTTCGTATAGTTACTTGTTTGTGTGTTCTCGTTTGGTATATATGGCTTTGTTGGTTGTGTTGTTGATATGTGATAATCTTTATACCAACCTTGAAAAGCATGTTAAAAGAATTTTTCCTAAAATAAATATAAAACTTAATTTATAAAATGAGGAAATTGCTCACCAATGTATTTGTTGACCCAAATATATATATTTTTCTAACATGATGTACGTAATCAAGTGTGAGGATCAAGAAAAGAGGACATGTCACACCCCTAAAATACCACATGCGGGAACACCGCGGGATGTGTGACGTACCAGGATTTGAGCCACCAATCACATTGAACCACGCATTGTATTTAAACAAAACATATCATTAATTGTCAATTGTAAATACCAATCATAAGATTAAACCAAAAGAGTTATGTAGCGGAAGCATATAGTAAATTGTAAAACTACTGTTTCATAATAAGTGTTCAAAACCACTGTATCAATATATGTATATCCAAGAGTCTCGATCCATGATCACTCCAGCACTCCCAGATAGCAAGTCCATGCCAAGAAATCTAACGACCTGCAAGCATGCAGACAAGTGTGTCAGACGACGCTGGTGAGTTCAAAGTTTTGTTAAGGCGTTTAGTTACCAGATGTGTGATTACAATAGTTCAACGTTTTGTTTTGATGTTGTTATTAACTCGATTACCGTATGTGGCGACTAGATGTGTTTGCCCAAACCCCAATGCCTCTATCAAAGCATTGGTCATGTTGTCAAGGTAAATAGTTCACGCCCGTCCATTCCGTCCTGGTGTGAGGGTGCCAAACCTAATAGCGCTATCAACTAAATACCTTACCTTCCCGGCAACACGGTAGATGTAAGGGGTCTTATAAGATAGATACTGAGTTCAATAACCAACATCCCAGTTAAACAGTTTACCCAGCATTCCTTCCAGGAATGTTTACCATATGTCCCAAGCCACCGGGACGCATGCTTAAAAAAGTGCAGTGAACTCACCTTGGTTTGCTCGGTTTGATTATTTACTCGATTAACAGTTGAACAACCACATCCTAAAAGGGTTACCGATAATAGTCAGTTTTTCGTGCATTTTTACGTACAACTAAATTGACGTATTCAAGGTTCACATCAAGTATAATCATCGTTCACATAAGGCACACATATAGTCCATTTCACAACAGTTTATTCATACACCTCGCGTATCAACCAGATGCTTAACATGTAATCACTCAAGCATGTTTTACGCATTCATACATAATCTACTAGTCCTCTATTCAATTCAGTTATTAAACATGTTTGACCCAAATAACAAGACATGTTTGACACAACAATCGTTCATTGACCACCAAATAATATTAGGCACAAACACTGCCTTGGCAGTCCTTCTCGGCCCAACGTTGCTGGCCCAAGTCCAGTTACGTTGCCCAGTTGGCTACGGCCCAGCTGGGTTGTGTGCATAGGAACCTCGTGGCCTCGTGTTGTTGTCGCGGCCAAACTGCGAACTGGCTCGGTTGTGGCCGAGAACCACAATTCAGGTTATATGTGTGTGTGTTCAGTAGTTACATGTGGCCCAACTAATAAGCTAATCCAATACTTTCTAACAATCCAATACCAAACATCAGCCCAGATAATAAGCATATGACATGTTAAGGTATTCGGTCCAAACCAACAATCCCTATCATGCGTTTAATGCTCAAACAGTGACCCAACATCACCTAAATCATGCAATTCTAAGAAGAAATCCCATCATGCAACTCATCTATTATCCTCTATTATTCAACCCACATAAACTACATTCAACACTTATTTGTTTAGAGCCCGTGCGTTACCATTCCATCATAAGCCACATAATACCACATAAACCATCATTACTGTCCCCTACTCGTGTCATGTACATCCGCACACTAATAGTTTCAACAATGATCAACAATTAATCATGCTTTAACCATATGTTTATAAATCAAATAATTGATCAAGCCATGTATCAGACGTAACAGTAACAACCCCATACATTAGTCATATAATGATAACAATATCAAATCTAGTTATAATCATAATTAATGTTCGTTTACACGTATATCCCTACAAATCATCATGATCATTCTCATCAATTAATACATTCACATGGTCATCAGACCATCACGTGTAAGCTTGGCAACAATTATGTGAATTCTATTGCTTATTGGACCTACTCACTTTAGTGGATCTGACCAACATTACTACCAATTTATCACTACATGAAAACCATCAGTCATATGTCATGCCATGTGAACTGAAATCATTGTGCTAACTAACCTACTAGACTTTCATATTCATCACATATTATGAACATCAACATCATCGCACCACTATGTCACATACTATGAACATCAAAATCAGCGCACACCCATGTCACATATTATGAACATCAAAATCATGGTCACTATCTACATCTAGGTGTGTAACAGAATTATAATAACTATAGCACAAATCGTATCAGTAAGATCATAGGTTAATACCGTAATAACAAACCCTATTATCAAGTAACAATTAACCCATCAAATATGAACATAACCAACAGCAAGACCATGCATCGCTACACTATGTCTACATAACAAAAGAATCAGGTTTGAGACATTAAGAAGTTATACTAACCAAGGAGGGAAAAGAAGTATTCGATCACAGCTATCTTCGCAAGGGGGGGGGGGGGGGCACTGCCGTCGTACAATTATTGGGGAGATAGGGTTTTTATTTGAGTTTCGAATTAATCAAGAACATACTACGCATAAAAATATATGCTAAGAATTGGGGCGGTTCACCTTCTGGCCGTGATGATGCTTAAGCCCAATTAAATGGGCTGCCAAAACATATTGATACAACAGTCCATACTAACGATCAAGGCCGAATCACACAAGCAACATATAGGCAAGACATATTGACTTCAATAGTTTGGGGTGCGGCCCAATCCTGTACGCTGCCACAAACCTCCTATGGCCAATCAGAACCAGGCCGTGGTAGCTCAAAACCGTGCCCCCAATCAAGCTCAAAACCAAGTCTCTCCTGTGCGAGCATGTTTTAAGTGTGGTGATCTTAACCACCTAGCAAACGTTTGTCCTCAACGAAACCAGCCTCAACAGCAACAACCACAACAGCAGCAGCAGCAACAACAGGCTCAACAACCCGCTAGAGGCCGAGCCTTTCTTCTCACTACTACACAAGCGCAAAACGCCAATGACGTCATTACTGGTACGTTTCTTATAAACTATGTTTATGCTTCATGTTTATTTGATACTGTCACCGATAAGAGTTTTGTGTCGTTAGAATTCGAACCATTCCTTAAATGTAAACGCTCTAAGTTGCCAAGATCTTTCGCTGTCGAAGTCGCTGATGGTAAATCCGTCGTTGTCGATTCCGTCCTTTCGAAGTGTTACTTGATTCTTAACGATCATACGTTTGGCATCGACCTCATACTTATGAAAATGGGTAGTTTTGACATCATAGTAGGTATGGACTGGGTTAGGTGAGTTCGTGTTGAAGTTGTTTGTTCTGAAAAGTTTATTCGTCTTCCTCTTCCAAACGGTGATTCTTTACACGTCTATGGCGAGAAACCTTCTCAAGGTCTCAAGCTTATGCCGTGTATTCAAGCGAATAAATGCTTACGCAAGGGTGCCTTTGCCTTTCTCGCCCACATTGTGGAAAAGAAGGACAAAGGCCCACGTATAAGTGATGTGCCTGCCGTACGTGACTTTCCTGACGTGTTTCCCGACGATCTTCCTGGTCTGCCTCCTGCTCGCTTTGTCGACTTTCGCATCGATTTAGTGCATGTCGCTAAGTCTCCCTACCGTTTAGCACCCTCTGAGTTGCAAGAACTCTCGAGCTAACTTCAAGAGGTTCTTGATAAAGGCTTTATACGCCCTAGTACATCTCCTTGGGGTGCTCCCGTTCTATTCGTCAAAAAGAAAGATGGGTCATTTCGTATGTGTATTGACTATCATGAGCTCAACAAGCTTACTGTCAAAAAACCGATACCCTCTTCATCGCATTGATGACCTCTTCGATCAATTGCAAGGTGCTTTTCAAAGATCGACCTTCGTTCTAGGTATCATCAACTTCGAGTTCTCGAAGAAGATATACCTAAAACCGCTTTTTGTACACGATATGGTCACTATGAGTTCGTGGTCATGCCCATTGGTTTGACCAACGCACCCGCTGTTTTCATGGATTTGATGAACCGCGTGTGCAAAGCATACTTGGACCGTTTCGTGTTCGTCTTCATCGACGATATTCTTATCTATTCCAAGACACAAGGAGAGCATGAGCGACACTTGCGTCTTATCCTTCAACTTCTTCGTACTGAACGTCTGTACGCCAAATTCTCCAAGTGTGAATTTTGGTTAAAAGAGGTTCAATTCTTTGGTCACACTGTCAACGAACTTGGTATTCACGTTGACCCCGCTAAAATCAAAGCTGTGAAGAATTGGATCAGACCTAAATCTCCGTATGAAATTCTTTCATTCCTTGGTCTTGCTGGTTATGATCGTCGCTTCATTTCCAACTTCTCGAAAATCGCCGTTCCTTTAACCTCTTTAACTTAGAAAGAGAAAACTTTTGTTTGGGGTCCCGACCAAGAGGAATCTTTTCAAACGCTCAAGGACATGCTATGTAATGCTCCTATTCTCGCGCTTCCCAATGGTAGCGGCGACTTCTCGTGTATTGTGATGCTTCGAACCTTGGTCTTGGTTGTGTCCTCATGCAACGAGACAAGATTATCGCATACACGTCGAGGCAACTCAAAATACATGAGAAGAACTATACTACTCATGACCTTGAACTTGGCGCAGTTGTTTTTGCCTTAAAGATTTGGCGACACTACCTTTATGGTACCAACTGTGTGGTCTTCACCGATCGTAAGAGCCTTAAACATATCTTCAACCAAAAAGAACTGAACATGCGTCAACGTCATTAGGTGGAATTGTTAAACGACTACGACTGCGAAATTCGCTACCATCCAGGTAAAGCGAATGTAGTAGCCGACGAGCTTAGTCGTAAAACTCATGTAAAGGGTATTTGTTGTCTCCAACTCATTAACGATCTTCAAAACCGTATTCGTGAAGCTCAATACACCTATATTAACAAAGGTAGTCTCTCCGTTGAGATACGAGGTGGTGTTGAAAAAGATCTTGTGTCTAAATCCGATAGTATTCTATACTATCTCAATCGTATCTGGATTCCTAATCGCGATAACCTTCGAGACTTTCTAATGAAGGAGGCACACAAATCGAGATATTCCATTCATCCTGGCGCTGATGAGATGTACCAAGATCTGCATATGTCCAATTGGTGGCCTGGAATGAAGAAGGATATCGCCATCTTCGTTGTGAAATGTCTTACTTGTTCGAAGGTTAAAGCTGAACATCAACGTCCCTCAGGCTTGCTCGAACAACCAGAAATTCCTGTCTGGAAATGGGAGAGCACCGCTATGGATTTTATCACTAAGCTCCCTCGTACTTCTTCTGGTCATGACAGTATTTGGGTGATCATGGATCGATTGACCAAATCAGCTCACTTTCTTCCCATTCGTGAAGATTTCAAAGTTGAGAAATTAGCTAGAATCTACACTGATGAAATCATTTGTGTGACAACTGGCACCAAACCGGTAATTTTCGTACACTTTAATTATTATTTAATGACAACAATTATGTGCTTAAATGTCAACATTGTTTGATTTCATACTATAGAAGTGAATTCATGCATGTTTTATACTACAAAATATTGCTTCATGCATTAACAAGAGCGTTGCGTCAGAAATACTAGTAAACTCACCGGTAAAGACACAATATGCCAACAACTCTGCGGAAAGCAGTCAGGCAATAAAATTAGGGCCTAGGAGTAGGTCCAACAACAAGAATATATTAAAACCCAAGAGTACATACAAGAGTTTATATATAGACTCTACAGAAGCTAAAATACGCACTAAAAGCACCCGAAACGCACTTTAAATGCAGAAATCTGCATAATTCAGCACAATTCAGCTATAATCAGCTTTTTAACACATTAATATCATGTAGAAACTGTGCTTAATTGTCCAAAATAACTTACAAAGTGTCGGGAATCGAAACTGCCACAAAAAGGGGCTCCATACATGGTGAAACTGCGTAATTCAGCACTTTAACGAACGGTAACGAACCGAACAACCGGACAATAACCGGGACATCAAAATTTGACTAGAAGTAATGTTTTTATGATATTAAGCTAGTATTGGTGCTAGAACACCTTAAAAATCATAAAAACACCTAAACAAACTTATACTAACTTAAACCTTCTAGTTTGCATTATAAACCCTCAACCTCCAAAAAAATTTACATTTTAAACCCCCCCCCCCTTCACCATAAATGGCTCCAAATAGGCCCCACATGCCTTTTGATTATTTTATTTACTCTTGTCCCCTAATCGTGTGCAAGAATCTCTAAAGGTGATCATGTGTTGGAAAATCTTTTATAAAAACCACAAGTAAGTATACTTTGTCCATTATCACAAAACAACTTCATCTTCTTCCTTTCTTTCTTCCTTGGTCTCGGCTCACCATCACCACACTACCACCACCATTTTTAAGCTTCAATCTCATGATCCAAGGTCACTAGGAGGTGTAAGAAGCTTATCTAAGAAGGTGTAAGGTGCTAGAAGTGGAAGGACCTCACTTTGGAGCTTTTAACCACTTGATTTCTTTCTTGTTCATCTTCTTCATTCTTGTGCCACTTCCCTAGCCATTAGAGCTAGTAGTAAGCTTCTTGATCACTAAATATGTCATGTTTATGTTATGTACAAGTTTCACCATCTAAACAACTTAACTTCTAATGTTAAAAATAAGAAGATCTAACATATTTATGAAGAAAATAAGTGATTACATGAATTTTTAGTGTGTGTAATGAAGCTGTTGATGTGGTATCTTGCTTTTATGATTAGATCAAGTATGTTAAAGCTAGGATCTACCAAGTTTAAGCATGGATCTTGAAGGATCCATGGTTAAACTTGAAGGTGAACATATGAAGCATAATGTGAACTTGAAATATTTTCTTTCTTTCTTTTTTTTTTAAAAAAAAGATCAAAGTAAGATGATAAACATGTAGATCTAAATATCCATGAGTGGTTTTTCAAAAGAACCAAGTTAAAAATACAAGTTTTACTTAATCTTGGTTCTTAAACAAATAAACCTTATTTTTGGTGGTTAATAAAGTAAAGATACACATGTGTAACAATAAAAATACAAGAAGTAGTATTTTTAGAAAACATGAACATAAGTTGTAAAGAATTATATTCTTTAAAAATGAAGCTTTTAAAGAAGCAATCACACTTTAAAGGGTAACAAGACTTACTAGATACCCTAGTAAGTTACTACACATTTTTATAAATTTTCAAGTTCATGAAATATAGAAATTAGTGTATGTTGTTGATGATTGTTGTTGAAATTGATTGATGATGATTTCTAAAAGAAAATAAACACATGTTTTGAAAACATGGGAAACCTCCATTTTTAGGGGAAACTCTGTCAAAATTTTTATAAATTTTGACACTTAGAAAAATATATAAGTTTTGAGAAACTTATTCCCTAAAAATGTATACCAAGGTAATTACCAGGGTTTCCCAAATTTTTGAGTTAAGAAACGATGATTTCGTCAAGGTTAAAAATTGACATTAAGTATGTATATTTTTGAGAAAATATATATATTATTTTATCACCAAACTTTGTGCTAGTGTATGTAGTATGTATTATACGTACTAGTGTATTAGGACTTGAAAATACACTAAATATTCTTGAGAAGTAAAAACACAAAAATACACATACAACATACTTAGACAAATACAAGAAAATATATTTGTGAAAATATATTAGTTGATAGAATAAATAACTTGGACAAGTTATGGACATAAAATGAAGTTTGAACAAAGATACATAATTCGGGTGCAAAGAGCAAAATACAAGATACTTATATTAATTTTTGAGAAAATAATATAGGTAAGATACATAGTTAAAAATATAAAATATTTTTAACACAACAATATATATACAAAAGATAGTGACTTGTGCTTATACGATACAAATCTAGTGACTAACGATAATAAAACACGTTTAGGTCACGACGCACTATAAGCAAATCCGGTGAAGTTTACGACGCAAGGAACGTAAAGTTGTGAGTTCATGCTCCCCCTTTTCTTTAAACTATTTTTGTTTTACACTTCGGGGGTGAAATACATGTTACAAATTTTACAATGTTTACATGTGTTATGATGGGTACAAAAATATTCAAGTGAAACATTCTAGGCCATGTCTCGAATAGGGTACCATAAGCACCATTAATCAACGTATACATTCAGACTGCGGAACAAAAGGTTAGATCTAATGGGTTTCAGGCAACCCCACTCTTGGCCTACTTCTACCAACGAGTGCTTCTGTGTCTCAGTCAAAGTTGACAAAAAATGCCTAGGTTTGGTGACTTCCTATGTCGTGACATATGTTAGTGGCCTTGCAAACCACTAGCAATCTCACACATTCAAACAGTCATAGTACCCAGTTACAGATACGTCTTACAAGTTACCTTCAAACATTCATACATTCTACAAGTTTCATACTATGTTTTCATTCGAGTATTTTAAACATTCAAAACAATCACTGCATGAATTCACACCAACATTATGTTGACGTTTTTTTTCCAAAACTCACATGTATTTCAGGTAACTAAAGGTGGATGTGCGCGCGGTCTTACTCATGCTGGTGGATGTCGTCTATGTTTATGTTTAAATAAAGTGTAAACTTTTAAGAAAATGTTTCATGCTATCTCGCGATGTAAACACTAAACTTATGTTTTCAAATTATGAAATGTTTGGTATTTGAAGTTATTTTATGAGCATGTAGTATGTTTACTTTTCGTATGCAATGAGAACCTTTCATGATCACACCTCGTGCTTCCGCCGTAGAAAGGGGTGTGACAGATTGGTATCAGAGCTGCGATTGTAGTGAACCAGGATTCCTTCTCGAGTCTAGTCTACAATCTCTAGGATCCTATCACGAAAACAATTTTTCAAAATGTTTTCATTGCATAAAACGTTCCGCGACATCCACTACCTGAAACTGTTCACAAGAGTCTAAAAAAGACACTACGAAACTTAGGGTGCACTGGAGTAGCACTTGTCTTTAACTAAGGAATTACTTGCAATTGTGTGTGATAACTAGCATATACATATACTAGAAGTAGAATACCACTAGTATACATGATTTTACCTGAAAACAATGGCCTATCTGGAAGAAGAAATACGAGGATGAAACGAACTGTGCGGACTGTACAAGGAGTTACGTAATTATGGATGCATACATAATTATGGAATTCAGTGCACGGAAATCACAGCAAGTCTTGTCACGTATAGCTTCCCTCAGTGCAAGAAAAAGTCAAACATGAACACCCCTCCCCCAGCCTACTAAATGCTCTGCTAGAGTAATAATTGTTTGATGTCATTTATGTGGCATATGCCTGTGTATATATATACTACTATTATGACTATGTCGAACAAATGTCTAACCCTGTTGTGTTATGTTCTGTCAGAACATGGCACCCAGGAAAGCTGTGAACGCTCGTGATCAACCTCCTCCTCCCCCACTGCCAAAAACTGCTGAAGAGCTGAACGCTCTACTGGAAGAGAGGATCTCCGCTGCTATCGCCCAGTACGAGGCGAACCGTACTCAAGACAGTGGAGGACCAAGCAATGCCAGACGTAACGGACATGGAGATTTGTCCGGAGGAAACGCAGCTCAAGGTAACCTTAAGGAAATTTGCTAAGCATGGAGAAATTTATGAACGGTCTTTGTTTCATTATTTCTTCGATTGCTCACATGTGAGTTGGTTGGATCAATTTCAGGCTGCACTTTCAAGCAGTTCCTCGACTGCAAACCCCTGAACTATGATGGCACTGGTAGTGCAGTGACATTTGTACGTTGGACAGAAAAGACTGAAGCCACCATCCGTATGAGCAAGTGTACCGCGGATCAGCAAGTCACTTTTGCTACTGGGTTGTTTGTCGATGAAGCTCTGACTTGGTGGAACTTGCAAGTCCAAACGCTGGGTGATGATGCCGCGTATGGCATGACTTGGGATGAACTGAAAGAGAAGATGAGAGAGAAGTATTGCTCTCGTGCTGAACTCCAGAGGTTGGAGACTGAATTCTGGAAACTATCCATGGAAGGTGCTGACATTACTGGTTATACCCGAAGGTTCCATGATCTATCAAGAGTGATCCCTTACATGGTGACTCTTGAGTTTAAGCGCATCGAGCGCTACATCTGGGGATTGGCGCCCGAATTTCGTGGCATGGTAACTTCGGCCAAACCACAAACAATCACTGAGGCTGTAACTCTGGCTGTCAGCCTTACTGAAGATTGTGTTCGTATGAAGAAGTTATCGCTGAACCCCACTGAAAAGACCGAGACGCATGCTGAGTCATCTGATGACAAAAAGAGAAAGCATCCAAATCTGAACCAAGCAACCCGCAGCAACAACAAGGGTTTGAACAACAAGAAGCGAAATACTAATTCACCTACGGAGGCAAAAACATTTGCGGCTGCAAACGACACTGGAACTAAGAAGTATCAGGGCACTCTGCCCAAATGAAACTGCTGTGACTTTCACCACGTGGGAAATTGCCGCGTTGGAAAATGCGAGAAGTGATGGAAGCCAGGCCACCGTACCAAAGATTGCCGGGGAAAAGGTATTGGAGGCCGCAATGGTAATGGTAATGGAAACAATGGTGGTAATGGTAATGGAAACCATGGTGGGAATGGCAATGGTAACCGGAACGGTAATAGAGTTGGGCGGAAGCAAGGATGCTTCAGCTGTGGAAGCAACGATCATTTAATGAAACATTGCCAAAAGAAAAACAACGTTCAGGCTCGAGCATTTGTGATTGGAGCAAGGGACGCACGCGAGGACCCTAACGCGGTCACCGGTACGTTTCTTGTTAACAATCACTTTGCATCCATATTATTTGACACTGGTGCCGATTATAGTTTCATGTCTGTGGAATTTAAACGTACGCTTGGGATAGAGTCTAGTAGATTGGATATTCCTTACTCCATAGAACTAGCGAATGGCAAACTGGTCGAATCGGGTGAAGTGGTTAGAGGTTGCTCATTAAAACTTGGCGAACGAAATTTTAGCATCGATCTCTTACCTATTCAATTGGGTAGCTTCGATGTAGTGGTCGGAATGGGTTGGTTGTCCAAGAACAAAGTTGAAGTTATTTGTCATGAGAAAATCATTCGCATCCCTTTGGCGAATGATGAAACTCTCATCGTACATGGAGAAAAACGAGACGCACCCCTGCGAATCATCAGTTGTATGAAGGCACATAAGTGCTTAAGGAAAGGATGCTTCGCTTTCCTGGCACATATTGTAGACAGGAAGGCTGAGGAGCCGAAACTCGAAGACATTCCTGTGGTGAAGGAATTCCCTGATGTTTTTCCCGAAGATCTACCAGGACTACCTCCGCAACGACAAGTTGAATTTCGTATAGACTTGGTTCCAGGAGCCGCTCCTGTAGCCAAGGCACCCTATCGACTTGCACCATCCGAAATGCAAGAATTATCTACACAACTCCAGGAGTTGTTGGATAAAGGATTCATAAGGCCAAGCTTCTCACCTTGGGGAGCTCCAGTATTGTTCGTGAAGAAGAAGGATGGAACACTGCGGATGTGTATAGATTACAGAGAACTGAACAAGCTCACTATCAAGAATCGGTACCCACTACCGAGGATTGATGACTTATTTGATCAATTGCAAGGATCAAGCTACTATTCCAAGATCGACCTTCGATCTGGTTACCATCAGTTAAGGATACAATAGGAAAGCGTACCAAAGACTGCATTCAGAACACGCTATGGGCATTACGAATTCCTTGTGATGCCATTTGGACTGACGAACGCGCCAGCGGTATTTATGGATCTGATGAACCGCGCATGCAAACCATATCTTGATAAATTCGTAATAATATTTATCGATGATATCCTGATCTACTCACGGACGAAAGAAGAGCACGAGCAACACCTCAGAACCATACTGGAACTACTGAAGAAAGAGAAACTCTATGCAAAATTCTCAAAGTGCGAATTCTGGATTCGCGAAGTTCAATTTCTTGGTCATGTTGTGAATGAGAAGGGCATTCACGTAGACCCATCCAAGATTGAAGCCATAAAGAATTGGGAAGCCCCCAAAACCCCAACTGAAGTTCGTCAATTTTTGGGATTAGCGGGCTATTATCGACGGTTTATTGAGAATTTCTCAAAAATAGCTCAACCGCTAACAGCCCTTACGCAGAAAGACAAGAAGTACGACTGGGGCGTTAAACAAGAAGAAGCCTTCCAACTACTCAAAAACAAGCTATGCGATGCACCAATACTGCCATTACCCGAAGGCACTGAAGACTTCGTGGTATACTGCGACGCTTCGCGCCAAGGTTTGGGTTGCGTGCTTATGCAACGCCAAAAAGTTATCGCTTACGCTTCAAGACAATTGAAAGTGCATGAAAGGAACTACACCACGCACGACTTGGAACTTGGTGCGGTGGTATTCGCCTTGAAGATCTGGCGACACTATCTGTATGGTACTCGATGTACAATCTTCACAGATCACAAAAGCCTGCAACACATACTTTATCAGAAGGAACTGAACATGCGCCAGCGGCTATGGGTCGAGCTGCTAAATGATTACGACTGTGAGATTAAGTACCATCCTGGAAAGGCAAATGTTGTAGCGGACGCTTTAGGTCGAAAAGAAAGGGTTAAGACCCTAAGGGTACGAGCATTGGAAATGACTATTCGAACGAACCTCACTTCACGTATTCGTGACGCACAACAAGAAGCCCTTAAGATGGAAAACCATAAGGCTGAATACCTTTGGGGTGCATTAAAGTACATGGTGCCAAATGAAGAGGGCGCCTTATACTTTAAGAAGCGTATTTGGGTTCCGCTCTATGGCGGTATTCGAGAAGTCATCCTTGTTGAAGCGCATAAATCGAGATACTCAATCCATCCAGGATCGGACAAGATGTATCAAGACTTGAAAGAATACTATTGGTGGCCGAGACTCAAGAGCGACGTTGCTGTTTATGTTGGAAAATGCCTAACCTGTGCTAAGGTTAAGGCTGAATATCAGAAACCGTCTGGCCTACTGCAACAACCAGAGATACCCATGTGGAAGTGGGAACAAATCTCGATGGATTTCATAACGAAATTACCCAAGACCCCTAGAGGACACGATATGATATGGGTGATTGTCGATCGGCTAACGAAGTCTGCGCATTTCCTACCAATCCGAGAAAAGGATAGCACTGGAAAGCTTGCTGAGATATACCTGAAAGAAATTGTGACGCGTCATGCAGTGCGTATCTCAATCATTTCAGACAGAGATGGACGCTTTGTCTCAAGAATCTAGCGATCCTTTCAAGAAGCCTTTGGATCTCAGCTAGATCTAAGCACATCATTCCATCCACAAACGGACGGCCAGAGCGAACGAACCATACAAACACTAGAAGATATGCTTCGTGCATGTGTCATGGACCTAGGCGCAGCTGAGATACTCACCTACCTTTAGTTGAGTTTTCCTACAATAACAGTTATCATACAAGCATAAAAGCCACACCGTTCGAAGCTCTGTATGGCCGCAAGTGCCGATCGCCCTTATGTTGGGCAGACGATGGAGATAAACGTATGGTTGGTCCTGAACTTGTACAAGAGACAACCGACAAGATCACGCAGATCCGAGAACGTATTAAGGCGGCTCGAGATCGACAAAAGAGCTACGCTGATCGAAGACGAAAGCCATGGGAATTCGAGGTGGGAGACAGGGTTTTGTTGAAAGTCTCACCTTGGAAAGGCGTAGTCAGATTTGGAAAGCGTGGAAAGCTGAATCCACGATACATCGGACCATTCAAGATCTTAGAAAGAATTGGTACCGTGGCATACAAGTTGGAATTACCGGAAGAACTTAATGGAGTACATGATACGTTCCATGTATCCAACCTCAAGAAGAGTCCAACGCAAGAAAACGTGATCATCCCTGCAGATAAAGTACATATTGATGACGCCCTCCGATTTACAAAACAACCCGTTGAGGTTACCGACTGGAAAGTCAACAAGACCAGGAGGAGCAGTGTGAAACTTGTCAAAGTACGTTGGAACTCTAAGCACGGACCCGAGTACACGTGGGAACGTGAAGACCAGTTCAAAGAAAAGTATCCCCACCTGTTCAAGAAGACTCCTGCGAGAGTTAGTTCAGCCTGAATTTCGGGACGAAATTCTTTTAACGGGGGAGACTGTGACAACTGGCACCAAACCGGTAATTTCCATACACTTTAATTATTATTTAATGACAACAATTATGTGCTTAAATGTCAACATTGTTTGATTTCATACTATACAAGTGAATTCATGCACGTTTTATACTACAAAATATTGCTTCATGCATTAACAAGAGCCTTGCGTTAGAAATACTAGTAAACTCACCGGTAAAGACACAATATGCCAACAACTCTGTGGAAAGCAGTCAGGCAATAAAATTAGGGCCTAGAAGTAGGTCCAACAACAAGAATATATTAAAAACCAAGAGTACATACAAGAGTTTATATATAGACTCTACAGAAGCTAAAATACGCACTAAAAAGCACCCGAAACACACTTAAAATGCAGAAATCTGCATAATTCAGCACAATTCAGCGATAATCAGCTTTTTAACACATTAATATCATGTAGAAATTGTGTTTAATTGTCCAAAATAACTTAAAAAGTGTCGGGAATCGAAACTGCCACAAAAAGGGGCTTCATACATGGTGAAACTGCGCAATTCAGCACTTTAACAAACGGTAACGAACCGAACAACCGGACAATAACCGGCACATCAAAATTTGACTAGAAGTAATGTTTTTATGATATTAAGCTAGTATTGATGCTAGAACACCTTAAAAATCATAAAAACACCTAAACAAACTTATACTAACTTAAACCTTCTTGTTTGCATTATAAACCCTCAACCTCCAAAAATATTTACATTTTAACCCCCCCCCCCTCACCATAAAGAGATCCAAATAGGCCCCACATGCCTTTTGATTATTTTACTTACTCTTGTCCCCTAATCATGTGCAAGAATCTCTAAAGGTGATCATGTGTTGGAAAATCTTTTATAAAAACCACAAGTAAGTATACTTTGTCCATTATCACAAAACAACTTCATCTTCTTCCTTTCTTTCTTCCTTGGTCTCGGCTCACCATCACCACACTACCACTACCATTTTTAAGCTTCAATCTCATGATCCAAGGTCACTAGGAGGTGTAAGAAGCTTATCTAAGAAGGTGTAAGGTGCTAGAAGTGGAAGGACCTAACTTTGGTGCTTTTAACCACTTGATTTCTTTCTTGTTCATCTTCTTCATTCTTGTGCCACATTAGAGCTAGTAATAAGCTTCTTGATCACTAAAATATGTCATGTTTATGTTATGTACAAGTTTCACCATCTAAACAACTTAACTTCTAATGTTAAAAATAAGAAGATCTAACATATTTATGAAGAAAATAAGTGATTACATGAATTTTTAGTGTGTGTAATGAAGCTGTTGATGTGGTATCTTACTTTTATGATTAGATCAAGTATGTTAAAGCTAGGATCTACCAAGTTTAAGGATGGATCTTGAAGGATCCATGGTTAAACTTGAAGGTGAACATATGAAGCATAATGTGAACTTGAAATATTTTCTTTCTTTCTTTTTTTTTTTTTAAAAAAAGATCAAAGTAAGATGATAAACATGTAGATCTAAATATCCATGAGTGGTTTTTCAAAAGAACCAAGTTAAAAATACAAGTTTTACTTAATCTTGGTTCTTAAACAAATAAACCTTATTTTTGGTGGTTAATAAAGTAAAGATACACATGTGTAACAAGAAAAATACAAGAAGTAGTATTTTTAGAAAACACGAACATAAGTTGTAAAGAATCATATTCTTTAAAAATGAAGTTTTTAAAGAAGCAATCACACTTTAAAGGGTAACAAGACTTACTAGATACCCTAGTAAGTTACTACACATTTTTATAAATTTTCAAGTTCATGAAATAGAGAAATTAGTGTATGTTGTTGATGATTGTTGTTGAAATTGATTGATGATGATTTCTAAAATAAAATAAACACATGTTTTGAAAACATGGGAAACCTCCATTTTTAGGGGAAACTCTGTCAAAATTTTTATAAATTTTGGCACTTAGAAAAATATATAAGTTTTGAGAAACTTATTCCCTAAAAATGTATACCAAGGTAATTACCAGGGTTTCCCAAATTTTTGAGTTAAGAAACGATGATTTCGTCAAGGTTAAAAATTGACATTAAGTATGTATATTTTTGAGAAAATATATATATATTATTTTATCACCAAACTTTGTGCTAGTGTATGTAGTATGTATTATACGTGCTAGTGTATTAGGACTTGAAAATACACTAAATACTCTTGAGAAGTAAAAACACAAAAATACACATACAACATACTTAGACAAATACAAGAAAATATATTTGTGAAAATATATTAGTTGATAGAATAAATTGTGACAACCCGTACTCTCGTTGTCAAGAGAAGGGCATTTTAGTAATACGCACACTTATTTCTTTTATTTTTAATATTATTATTATTATTATTATAATTATTATGATGTAATTACATAAAAATAATCCGCGATGAGAGGGTTGTCCGGCTATCTATTTTATTTACCGTTATCTTACAGATAAACCGGGCCAGTCGGTTGAGACACGTAGTTGTTAGATGAACTCGCACACTTGGGCTAGGCCCAACCTAACCAACCCAAACCGTACACTATTTAACTATCTTAAACCCCACCCCCCCTCATTTTGGACAAAACCCTACAAGATTTATGGCAGCCGCACAACACCAGACACCCCTCTTTCTCCCATCCCGAGTCCGGCGACCGGAGCCACGATTTCCGGCGATCGGTTTTCTGTCCGATCAACACCCAACTCCCAGAACTCATCCCCTCCATGTTCATCTTCTCCTAAACCCACACGTACATCCCCTCCTCCCTCAGCCACGCACAACCATCACCTCATCCCCTCTGATTGAACTAACGGCCAACACTCACGTTCGTTCCTCCGATGATGACGACGGCGGTGGATCTAAACATCGACGTAAGAGAGAGAGACGATAGAGGAAGAGAGAGAAACAGAGAATTCCGGCGATGGCGTTGTTCCGGCGACGACGCTAAAGTCGGAGAAGACAGCAGCAGCTGCTGAGAGTAATGGATGTTGCAGCGGCGGTATCGGTGATTGTTCTCCGACGAACCTGTAGCGCCGGCGACGGAAACAATGGCAACAATGGGTGGTTCGTTCAACCCACGAATCAATCGGTCAGTATATGTTGGCTGTGTTTATATGCATTTTGTGGTTCTTGAACAATATTAGTGGTTTGCTTTCATTCACAGTTGAGTTGGTAGTGTTGGTAATTATTGAGATTTTGAGTATATAATTATTAAATGTCTGTTGTATGAACCAGTTTGAAAGAACGACCGCTGTTAACTGACTATTGCTAACTGATATTAATAGGGATGATATGACTCTTTTTGTATAAGCTGTTTTTGTGTATTGTGCGGATTGACCAGCCGTATGCTTTCGTCTTACAGCTTGAGCTTAGTCTGTTTCTTGTAAATTGTGCTGAATTTTGTGTAGGATGTCTAGTATATAAAAACTTGCGTCCGTTGTGCACATTTTCTTTGTCAACAATATTGATAAAGTGCTAGTGATGAACAATATTGATTGTTATTATGACCTAATCATATGTGTGAAATAACGCATGTCTTTGAGGTGTATGGTGGTAGACTTCATATAGCAATCTATTATGTGTTTGCTTGATGATTAGTTATAAGCAAGTGTAGGAATCTCATTATTTTGGCATGATAGGAGTGAATAAGATTATGAATCTGATGGTTGATACATGGACAAATTGCCTCATGATGGTTTGTAGAAATTTATAATATCCGTAAATGAAGTTGTGATGACTAGATGATTGGTGAATTATTTAAGCTATAAATTTGATAAGGAAGTAATAAGAAATATCATGATTTTAGACTGAATAAATTAAAAGGGGCTACAATTTGAAATCTACTGTGTTGATCCGATCTGATGATTGTACGACATTTGGAGCACGTTAATAAAATCTGATTGGATAGTACATGTTAATGAAATTTGATTGGGTAATACGAATATGAAAAATTCTAGAAGCATCTGCATAGTCTACGAGTCAAGGCCTTACGGTTACGACTCGAGACCATTGAAGGACAACTCGAAACCAGATAAGGCACTCCAGGAGTCGAGACCTGCACGGTTGCGACTCGAGATCTCATGATCTCGACTCGAGACCTCTACGGTTGCGACCCCAATATTCACAACTCGAGACCAACCGTTGCGACATAGAATCTAGTGGTTGCGACTCGAGACCTCATAGTCTCGAGTCGAGACTATCCGGTTTCGACTGGGCTACTAAATTGTTATTGGGCTACACAATGTGATGTCATGTTTTGGACTATGTGTTATTAACTGTTTAAACTGCTCATATGCTAGGATAGGCCCGAAAACGTATATGCCAATATGACTTACGTGCTACGTGTTAAATACATGTTAAATACGTGTAGTTTGTGCGTGACATTACTTACATACAAACCTAATAAATATTTACAAACCATAATAGGGTATGGTTGATCAAAGTAACACAAGTAAATTAACTACCGAGCAAAGCAAAGGTGAGTTCACTACTTTCTACTTAAAGCATGCGTTCCCGGTGGTTGGGAAACGGAACGAAACAACTTTTCCTGGTTTGGAATTGCTCACTATCTCCTTATGAGGGATGCGGTATTTCTATCTCCTTGTGTGGGATACGGGTAACAACATTATCCCCGGTGAGGGATACAAACTTACTTTTCTTCCCTGGTTACTGGGAACTTTTAGTTAATTACTGTTTATACGGAAATGCAACGAGCAACACTAAACGAAACTCTATCACTTAAGTCCCTACTACATAATACCGATTAGTCGCCGGGGCCAGGCGAACGGGTTATTAGTTGATAGCGCTATTTAGGTCTTACCAACCTCACACCGTGCCATGGTATGGGATCGGTCGTGAACTAATGTACTCAGGCATCCGTCAATGATGATAGAACATTGACATCGGGGCATCCTGCGGAAACGCAACGGTTACCTAGTGTTCGATATTGGAAAAACAGTTTAGTCGCTTACTTATGGGGTAGCTCCCCATGGCATGTATAAACGGGTAAATTAACTGGTTAAAACAAGTTTTTTTGGAATTAAAACTGGAAAACTGCAACCACGTGAACTCGCCAACATTATGTTGACACTCTACTGCATGCTTTGCAGGTTGCTCGATACAGCTTTGGACGGACGTTGCAATCGGATGGAGTGCGTGGTTCGTAAGTAACATGTTAATAAACTTGTGGTTTCAATTATGATACGTTTTCTTCCCCTTTCCGCTGCGAACATAAACTATGTTTTGAAAAATTTAAATTAGGTCACTAAATATGCTAATGTTTATAACCATAACTAATCCGTTCAAAATAATTAGTGGCTAAGATCCTGGTCAGTCACGCCTCCAAGCGGTGATACTCCGCATGTGGATTTTGGGGGTGTGACAGATTGGTATCAGAGCCATTGGTTATAGCGAACTAGGTTTTAAATATAAAATATTTTGGTTTAGGAAATAAAATATTTTTATAAGAAAACCAGACTATAACCGTTCTTTAATGAAAAACCACAACAACACCACACTCCGGATTGCAAGGTTCGTCAACCTAAGATGCTCACCTGGTAATGGTAGGCTAACGGCATTTACTTGTGCATAACTTATGTCTGCGAACATGCATGTGTGTATGTGTATAATTAGCATATATGTGTTAGTATGTATGTGTATATTTAGTATTTAACACAGTGGATCGTACGAAGGCTAGGCAAGCGTGTTACGTGCTAAACAGGAGCGAGTCCTCCTAAACCTGGTTCGAAACCACGATACACTAAGGGCAAGGAGCATGTTATTCCAAGTCCTCGTCCACGTATTTCCTGATATCATCCTTGGACTGCAAATCGACACGAAGGACGTTTACCCGACAAACCTGCTCAGGAAAGGTCTGCTATGGACCAAATAGAGGAGTTACGAGAACGAATCGACAAAAGGGAGCCATTCTTACATCATGGGATATTAGAAGGAACGACGTCATTCGCATCCTTTTACTCGCGTATTTCCTTTCTCAACTTCAATAGTGAGACTTGTTCCCTCACACGACTTATCACCAGGACTCTTGGGGCATTCTAGTAAGTCTACACTTTTCGGGTTTCTGTTTGCATGTCTCGGAAACGAAAAGCATGCGTGGTGTATGCTTCTCATTATAGTGCCAGTAATTGAATCACCTTTCCATGGACCATAGAGTTATTTCTCCCTAATCCCTCGTTACATGGTTAATCCTTATTCAAGTTGAACCTTATACCATAGCACGCCCCGAAACCCCGCAAATTGGCATCTTTCTTACTGGTATGTTTGAAAACGTGGCAAGACGAAGACACGAGCCAATCAACCTACCGACGAGTACGGTGACCTAGATCCTTACCTTATCCTTTATTTACCAGACCCGTTATTCTTTGACAACTTTTCTGATCCCGTGAATCCTTTCGCTAACTTTCCTACGAATTCACGTTTATTGCCCAGAAGGTATCCCCACTTCTATCGTTTCTTTATCACGACATCCGCGTTTCTTCATATAGAAACCTTGACCAGATGCCCCTTCGGTTTGGTGAATTCAACAACTCGACCTTTAGTCAACAAACTTTTTAGCCCTTGAAATTCAACAACGTGTTACTTCAATCGTACTTTCTCGAAAACCTGTTTTCGCAGTTTCACATCGAAACCCCCCCCCCCTCGACGCAAGCGCTACTTTAAACCCGTTCACTCGACTTAGAACAATTCACTCGAACTTGATTTTCTACCGACCTGAGAAACCACATCCTGGCGGACGTCTCAGTAGGACCTGTAACCTACAAATCCACGCAACGATCATCCCTCGCTAGCTACTCCTTTTTGTGCTAACACAATCGACGTAACACCCCTTGTCAGCAAACGACATCCTTTTACACCCATAACTTGTGTACGACCAGCTACCTCATCGACGCCAGATTAACCCCTATTGCTGATCCCAAAGCCTTTATGTTTTGTCACAGGTTAAACGCACCAATTCTGACTACCCTTCTTGCATTATCACGCTACTCGTGTTATGTTTCACAGATTCCATGATCCTTATCCTATTCTACTCTGCACAAATTCCCGTCTGGACGAATTACTTTCTGCAAATGTTACTCGTTGGAGCAACGAGCCAAAAATATACCCCGGGGGTAAAAAGGGTATCGCAAGCACTGTTCTTCGTACTCGGTACGATCAACACTTAGCTACGATGCTCGAATCCATTCCATCCTGTCGAAATTTCAACACGTGATTCTTTCGACGATACCTGAACCTACTCTGAAAATCCGAGGTGGTCCGAACGACTCCTCCGCTCTACCCTGGTACTTCTACGACTCAAACCGCCTATGTTAAGTTTTCAATGCGCGACTTTTAACGTCGCAAAGCCCGCTTTTCTCGACCGTATACGCAACCCCCCTCACGATTTGAATTCGAGAGGGCAGCACCTAGCATCCGAGAGATGCTCAAATATCCGCAACTCAGCAATTGGAAGATGATCTACGAGGTGCTTCTATCTTACTCTATCCTATCCAAAGCATTGATGAAATGCCTGCCAGTAACGGCACGTGACCAAAGAAACCAACAGGTTTTCGAACTTGCAACCATCTACTTGGTAGAAGTAGATACTAGGCACAGGATGCCAACTTCTCTTATATTTGATCGTAACCCACGTTTTGCATCCGATTCGTCACAAGGCTGTGCACCAAAGACTTTTGACTCACGGTTAGACACGAGCACCGTTTATCGCCCGCAAACTGATGGTCGGGCCAAACGCACCATCCAAACATTCAAAGGCATGTTAGGAACATGCGTATTGACCATGGATATGAGGGACACCTCCCTTATGTAGAAATCTCTTCCAACAACTACTACCGCACTAGCATTCAGGCAACACAGGTTGAGGCATTGCACAGACGCAGATGCCGGTCACCCCTATGTTGGGCGGAAGCCAAATTTCCGGCCCAAAACTTGCACTTGACACAATGGGTAGGATTGCCCAGGGCAGACAACGCACGGCGGCAGCTCCAGACCGTCAGAAAGGCTACGCGGATAAGCATAGGAAACCTCTAGAACTCCGAGTCGGAGACTGGGTTCTACTTAAAGTTTCACCCTGGAAGGGTGTGGTACGTTTTGACAAACAGGGCAAACTTAATCCGTGATATGTTTGGCCGTTCGAAATTTACCGAGAGGAACGGTAAGGTTGTTTTAGACTAAACCTGCCTGAAGAGCTGAATGCGGTACACAACGTCTTTCGCGTGCCTAATCTGAAGAAGTGTCTATCAGATGAAACATTTGTTGTTCCTTTTAGGAACCCGTGATCAGCCACAAACTACGCTTCGTTGAGAAACCAATTGAGATCGAGGATCAGGAAATCAAAACCCTCGAGCGTAGAATAACCAACAGAACGAGTTCGTTGTAACTCACGTTGTGGCCCAGAGTTTACCTGGGAACGGGAAAACCAGCTGATGCGCATGTATCCCCAGTTGTTTACGAACATAACTTCCAGCACTGAAGCTACAACTGAATTTCGGGAAGGAATTTCCAGCCAACATGGGGATGATGTGACACCCCACGAAAACGTTTAATCACACTAGCTTGCCAGTGGCTGCGCGCTAAATTTCGGGACGAAATTTCTTGAACTTGGGGATAATGTGACACTTTGGGTCTTCCTGTATGTTTCATGGATGTTATAATTAAATTTGTGAAATTCTATACTATGTGAAATACATACACACTCTGTGGATCTTGTGCTACGTGACTTTTCGTACTATGTGACTTTATGTGCTATGTGACTTGCATGTTCATTTTGGTGGACTTTGTGAAAATGCTTGTATCTACGTATAGTAATGGAATCTATGTTTGCATATAGAGCGCAACGTACGACCTTAGCTTAAATTTCGAGGACGAAATTCCAGTAACATGGGGAGAATGTGACAACCCGTACTCTCGTTGTCAAGAGAAGGGCATTTTAGTAATACGCACACTTATTTCTTTTATTTTTAATATTATTATTATTATTATTATTATAATTATTATGATGTAATTACATAAAAATAATCCGCAATGAGAGGGTTGTCCGGCTATCTATTTTATTTACCGTTATCTTACAGATAAACCGGGCCAGTCGGTTGAGACACGTAGTTGTTAGATGAACTCGCACACTTGGGCTAGGCCCAACCTAACCAACCCAAACCCTACACTATTTAACTATCTTAAACCCCACCCCCCCCCCCTCATTATGGACAAAACCCTACAAGATTTATGGCAGCCGCACAACACCAGACACCCCTCTTTCTCCCATCCCGAGTCCGGCGACCGGAGCCACGATTTCCGGCGATCGGTTTTCTGTCCGATCAACACCCAACTCCCAGAACTCATCCCCCCCATGTTCATCTTCTCCTAAACCCACACGTACATCCCCTCCTCCCTCAGCCACGCATAACCATCACCTCATCCCCTCTGATTGAACTAACGGCCAACACTCACGTTCGTTCCTCCGATGATGACGACGGCGGTGGATCTAAACGTCGACGTAAGAGAGAGAGACGATAGAGGAAGAGAGAGAAACAGAGAATTCCGGCGATGGCGTTGTTCCGGCGACGACGCTAAAGTCGGAGAAGACAGCAGCAGCTGCTGAGAGTAATGGCTGTTGCAGCGGCGGTATCGGTGATTGTTCTCCGACGAACCTGTAGCGCCGGCGACGGAAACAATGGCAACAATGGGTGGTTCGTTCAACCCACGAATCAATCGGTCAGTATATGTTGGCTGTGTTTATATGCATTTTGTGGTTCTTGAACAATATTAGTGGTTTGCTTTCATTCACAGTTGAGTTGGTAGTGTTGGTAATTATTGAGATTTTGAGTATATAATTATTAAATGTCTGTTGTATGAACCAGTTTGAAAGAACGACCGCTGTTAACTGACTATTGCTAACTGATATTAATAGGGATGATATGACTCTTTTTGTATAAGCTGTTTTTGTGTATTGTGCGGATTGACCAGCCGTATGCTTTCGTCTTACAGCTTGAGCTTAGTCTGTTTCTTGTAAATTGTGCTGAATTTTGTGTAGGATGTCTAGTATATAAAAACTTGCGTCCGTTGTGCACATTTTCTTTGTCAACAATATTGATAAAGTGCTAGTGATGAACAATATTGATTGTTATTATGACCTAATCATATGTGTGAAATAACGCATGTCTTTGAGGTGTATGGTGGTAGACTTCATATAGCAATCTATTATGTGTTTGCTTGATGATTAGTTATAAGCAAGTGTAGGAATCTCATTATTTTGGCATGATAGGAGTGAATAAGATTATGAATCTGATGGTTGATACATGGACAAATTGCCTCATGATGGTTTGTAGAAATTTATAATATCCGTAAATGAAGTTGTGATGACTAGATGATTGGTGAATTATTTAAGCTAGAAATTTGATAAGGAAGTAATAAGAAATATCATGATTTTAGACTGAATAAATTAAAAGGGGCTACAATTTGAAATCTACTGTGTTGATCCGATCTGATGATTGTACGACATTTGGAGCACGTTAATAAAATCTGATTGGATAGTACATGTTAATGAAATTTGATTGGGTAATACGAATATGAAAAATTCTAGAAGCATCTGCATAGTCTACGAGTCAAGGCCTTACGGTTACGACTCGAGACCATTGAAGGACAACTCGAAACCAGATAAGGCGCTCCAGGAGTCGAGACCTGCACGGTTGCGACTCGAGATCTCATGATCTCGACTCGAGACCTCTACGGTTGCGACCCCAATATTCACAACTCGAGACCAACCGTTGCGACTTAGAATCTAGTGGTTGCGACTCGAGACCTCATAGTCTCGAGTCGAGACTATCCGGTTTCGACTGGGCTACTAAATTGTTATTGGGCTACACAATGTGATGTCATGTTTTGGACTATGTGTTATTAACTGTTTAAACTGCTCATATGCTAAGATAGGCCCGAAAACGTATATGCCAATATGACTTACGTGCTACGTGTTAAATACATGTTAAATACGTGTAGTTTGTGCGTGACATTACTTACATACAAACCTAATAAATATTTACAAACCATAATAGGGTATGGTTGATCAACGTAACACAAGTAAATTAACTACCGAGCAAAGTAAAGGTGAGTTCACTACTTTCTACTTAAAGCATGCGTTCCCGGTGGTTGGGAAACGGAACGAAACAACTTTTCCTGGTTTGGAATTGCTCACTATCTCCTTATGAGGGATGCGGTATTTCTATCTCCTTGTGTGGGATACGGGTAACAACATTATCCCCGGTGAGGGATACAAACTTACTTTTCTTCCCTGGTTACTGGGAACTTTTAGTTAATTACTGTTTATACGGAAATGCAAAGAGCAACACTAAACGAAACTCTATCACTTAAGTCCCTACTACATAATACCGATTAGTCGCCGGGGCCAGGCGAACGGGTTATTAGTTGATAGCGCTATTTAGGTCTTACCAACCTCACACCGTGCCATGGTATGGGATCGGTCGTGAACTAATGTACTCAGGCATCCGTCAATGATGATAGAACATTGACATCGGGGCATCCTGCGGAAACGCAACGGTTACCTAGTGTTCGGTATTGGAAAAACAGTTTAGTCGCTTACTTATGGGGTAGCTCCCCATGGCATGTATAAACGGGTAAATTAACTGGTTAAAACATGTTTTTTTGGAATTAAAACTGGAAAACTGCAACCACGTGAACTCGCCAACATTATGTTGACACTCTACTGCATGCTTTGCAGGTTGCTCGATACAGCTTTGGACGGACGTTGCAATCGGATGGAGTGCGTGGTTCGTAAGTAACATGTTAATAAACTTGTGGTTTCAATTATGATACGTTTTCTTCCCCTTTCCGCTGCGAACATAAACTATGTTTTGAAAAATTTAAATTAGGTCACTAAATATGCTAATGTTTATAACCATAACTAATCCGTTCAAAATAATTAGTGGCTAAGATCCTGGTCAGTCACGCCTCCAAGCGGTGATACTCCGCATGTGGATTTTGGGGGTGTGACATAAATAACTTGGACAAGTTATGGACATAAAATGAAGTTTTGAACAAAGATACATAATTCGGGTACAAAGTGAAAAATACAAGATACTTATATTAATTTTTGAGAAAATAATGTAGGTAGGATACATAGTTAAAAATATAAAATATTTTTAACACAACAATATTTATACAAAAGATAGTGACTTGTGCTTGTACGATACAAGTCTAGTGACTAACGATAATAAAACACGTTTAGGTCACGACGCACTATAAGCAAATCCGATGAAGTTTACGACGCAAGGAACACAAAGTTGTGAGTTCATGCTCCCCCTTTTCTTTAAATTATTTTTGTTTTACACTTCGGGGGTGAAATACATGTTACAAATTTTACAATGTTTACATGTGTTATGATGGGTACAAAAACATTCAAGTGAAACATTCTAGACCATGTCTCGAATAGGGTACCATAAGCACCATTAATCAACGTATACATTCAGACCGCGGAACAAAAGGTTAGATCTAATGGGTTTCAGGCAACCCCACTCTTGGCCTACTTCTACCAACGAGTGCTTCTGTGTCTCAGTCAAAGTTGACAAAAATGCCTAGGTTTGGTGACTTCCTATGTCGTGACATATGTTAGTGGCCTTGCAAACCACTAGCAATCTCACACATTCAAACAGTCATAGTACCCAGTTACAGATACGTCTTACAAGTTACCTTCAAACATTCATACATTCTACAAGTTTCATACTATGTTTTCATTCGAGTATTTTAAACATTCAGAACAATCGCTGCATGAATTCACACCAACATTATGTAGACGTTTTTTTTAAACTCACATGTATTTCAGGTAACTAAAGGTGGATGTGCGCGCGGTCTTACTCATGCTGGTGGATGTCGTCTATGTTTATGTTTAAATAAAGTGTAAACTTTTAACACAATGTTTCATGCTATCTCGCGATGTAAACGCTAAACTTATGTTTTCAAATTATGAAATGGTTGGTATTTGAAGTTATTTATATGAGCATGTAGTATGCTTACTTTTCGTATGCAATGAGAACCTTTCATGATCACACCTCGTGCTTCCGCCGCAAAAAGGGGTGTGACAATTTGTCGTCATGGTATCCCCATTGACATCATTTCTGATTGTGATGGTCGCTTTACGTCCCTTCTTTGGCAGATTTTTCAATCCGCTATGGGTACTGTTCTTAACCTTAGCACCGCTTTTCATCCTCAGTCAGACGGTCAAACCAAGCGTACTATCCAAACCTTAGAGGGTCTGCTTCGTTCATGCGTAATCGATTTTGGTGGCAACTGGGATTCACAATTGCCTTTGATCGAATTCTCGTACAACAATAGTTATCACGCGAGTATTCAAATGGAACCCTTCGAAGCATTGTATGGTCGCAAGTGTCGTTCGCCTATTTGTTGGCACAAGATTGGTGAAGTTCAAATCACTAGTCCCAAGCTCATACAAGAGACAACGGATAAGATTTTACAGGTTCGAGACAACTTATTGAAAGCCAGGAGCCGACAAAAGAGTTACGCCGACAAGCGTCGCAAGCCCTTGGAATTCGAGATAGGTGACTTCGTACTTCTCAAGGTATCCCCTTGGAAGGGAGTGGCTCGATTTGGTAAGAAAGGAAAACTCGCACCTCCCTACGTTGGTCCTTTCTAGATTCTCGAAAGGATTGACAAGGTTGCATATAGACTGGACCTACCTGAAGAACTCAACAACGTTTATCCTGTCTTTCACGTTTCAAACTTAAACAAGTGTCTAGCTGAAGAAGGACTTCAAGTTCCACTCGAAAATCTTCAAATCAATGAGACTCTGCATTTCGTGGAGAAACCTGTCGAAATCATGGATCGAGGAGTCAAGCAATTGAGGCGCAGTCGAATTCCTATCGTCAAGGTTCGATTGGAAGGTAAACGTGGCGCTGAGTTTACTTGGGAACTCGAAAGTGATATGAAGGCTAAGTATCCGCAACTGTTCGTTACATCTTCCTAAATTTCGGGACGAAATTTCCTAAAGGAGGGGAGACTGTGACGCCCTGCTTTTTCGTAACTTTCCGTTTTTAGAAAGTTCGTCTTATATTTCTATTTCTGGAAGCTTGTATTCCTTGTAATCGTATTTCGTTGTATCGTTGTAAAATCCGAGACTTTGATCATAATAAAATTTGTTACTTCAAACATATTATACTTTGCTTATTCATTCAACCTTGTATGTTTCGATTCATTATACATTTTTTGTCTTATTCGGGAATCTTGTAAACATATGATAAACCTACAAATACATATCATATAATCATGACTCATATACTTCGCATACGCTTATACGAAATTTTGGACACTTGCAAATATTTATTCATAATTATCATACTTGTTACATTTTATATATTATGCACACTTACCTTTATCACAACTTTTTGTTCAATTAAAACATGTTAAATACCCATTTTAGGCTTGGTTGTATACTAACCATACAGTAAACTATATGTAACTTAACTAGGTTATAACCCGTGAATACTCACGGGTTGTTAATCTATCTTTCTTAACAAAAAGAATATATACAAATATATATATATATATATATATATATATATATATATATAAACAAATAATTGTATGATGAATAAGGTGTATAAATAAATGAAATGTGAATACTTCTGATATAAATGATTTATGTTAGGTAAGAATAACGGACTGTAGGGATAAAATTATAATGGCAATTTGAAATTAAAATAGTAAAAAAAAACGAACGCATTGTACCACAAACGTAAATAAAAGGGGGATCGAAAAGTAAATGTAAGATATATGTTTTTTCGGGTTTTAAAAAAACTGAAAGTCTATTACTGTAGCGCTTCTGCTTGCTAGAGTTTCGTAACCAATAACTTGGAATTCGTTTTTGACCAGTTGAAAAAACAATCTTCACCTAAGGAAATATGTTCAGCTTCAAGTATATCATGCCATCCAACAACACCATACCTATGATTGATAAAATATGAAAAAAATTGTTAGCAATACATATACAAATAGGGTAAAAGATACATAATAAATAAGATAATAAATTGATGGACAAACCTTTTTTGACCATCAATATTGTGTGTACGAAGATTCTTAACCCAAGTATTTCCTTTAATAACTTTGATCTTTACTTCAGAAAACTCATTTAAACCACTTAAGTCAGTAATCAATTTCTGAAGAATCTACATTTTGTAAGAACATTCAAAATATGTAAATGTTATTAAATGAAAAACACTAAAAACTAACAAAAAAATAAACATAAAAGAGCATAGTATAATACCAATTCACTAGTTACTGGCATTGCAAAAAAAGGATAGTTAGGATCGTCACTAACTTGTCGATAACGTTCCACGTTGCTAATATGTTCATATTCTTGCTCAATCAAAGGAGAGTTGTTTAACAAAACTTGACGACCGTGTTTATTGAATATAGTAATATTAAAATGTTTCACATCGTTTATTTTAAAACACAAAATATCCCCAGGATTTAACCTTAGATCTTCAATAAATTTAAACCAACCATCAGCAAAACAGTAATTTGGACCAATCTTTATAATACGCACTCCCATTTATGATTCTCGGATACGTTAAGTATAAACGGGTTATCCGGTAAAGGATAATCATAATGTTTGGAAAGAAAAGTATCTGGTAGAACCTGTAAAAAAATCAATTATTAAAAATTGATGAGTATTATGTTTTTAATAAACCGAGATAAAAATATAAAAATATATAAGAAAATTACGTACCATTGGACTTTGTAAAGGATTTTGAATAATTTTACAAAAAGGTTTCCCCCACTCTTGATTTGGATCATGACAGAAGAGCTTGAACTTGAAAGTACGATGACCAAGATAATTGAAAATAATAAAGAAATATCCATGGCCAAAGCAGTTTAACATTTCAGACCATCCATCGGTAAAGTAGAATACATCTTCTATTAATTTGATAACAACACGCCATGAATGTGTTTCATCAAATTTAAGAGTAACTGTTGAGGATTGTAACTTATTCATCCATATAAATCTACTCATACATATAGGTATTGCCTGAAAAGCAAACAAAGAAACGGAAAATTGATTTAGAAGAAAATATAAAACAATATGAATGATTAGTTTAAAAAAAATTAATGAAAGTTATGTACCTGTTGAATGGAAACCGGATCAAGTATAGTTATGATAAAATACGGACCATGACGATACATGTTAACCCAAACACGAAAATTCAGAAAGTAGACTAACAATAAAATAGCACTGTAGCACATAGAATGAAAGAAAAAATTATGAGTATGTATTTATAAGAGAAAATTGCAAATTTATAATTAAAAATACAATACAATCATAAGTTGTTGTAACTATTTATGTAAATTATTATTCAAGTGAATATTGGGACAAAAATATACAATTTAATGTAAATGGGTAATAAAAAATTTAACTTATTCGTAAAATGTTGGTAGTAATAAAAAATTTAACAGATTTTTAAAATCTGGGTACTAAATAGTCAATATCTATTTATGTATAATATTGAATAAATAATGGCCAAAAAAATACGTTAATGTAATATGATATAAGAAACCGATATATACAAAATAAAAATATCATTAGTTAAATATTAAATTTAAAATAACTAACAGAAAAATCACCTATCAACTGACATTTGCTTCAACACGCATAACATCTTCAATCAAAAGTCACAAGGCTCAAGAAACTTGCAAACGGCGGTTGAAGAAGAAATTGGTAAAGTTACTTTACCGACTTATTTTCCGATCATTTTACCGGCAATCTTCGCTTTGATTTACACACTACTTATCTAATCAGTTGAACGGGAAATTTCGCTTTCACTTACTTTACCGACTTGTTTCCGACGATTATTGCAAAATTTGACGTGAAATCAGGTTCTAGTTTTTTAATGAAAATAAATGTTGTGTATCTTATGTGTATCAAAAAGATATTAGATTGTATTGCATGTGTTGGAAAGTATAGAATTTCGGTTAATTATATTTTTTGGTTGATATATTATGTAGATCTTGTTGTGAAATTTAAAATTTCTTGATTTACTGTGCTTATATTTGGATGATTGAATACTTTATAACATAAAAATTAAAATTGAAAAGTTTTTTCTTGAATGAAAAGGGCTTTGTATGCGGGTACTTAAAATTTAGACGTCAAATCTGGTTTAGGTTTTTATAAAACTGAATGTTGTGTATGTTATGTGTATCTAAGAGGGATTAGATTGTATTGTATGTCTTTCAAAGTATACAATTTGGGTGAATAAAGTTATTTGGTTAATATATTTTGTGTATCTTTTTGTATGTTGTATTATTGAAAATCTACATATACAGATTTTATGTAGAATATGAATTAGGAATAGGAATACTGATATTATTGGTTAAATAATATCAGAATACAGTCTAGAAATATAAAAATAATACAGTAAAATTAAGAAAAACGTATATCTAGTATTGCTTAAGATGTAATTTTGTTATTCATATCAACTTATATGTATGAATTCAAGTTGAATACTAAATATTTTTAACAGTTGTTTATATGTTACAGGTATATAAAAATGAGTTTATCATGCATAGCTGTGTTAGATGAGGATTCATCGTTAAACGTGGTATGTTACAAATGTTAGAAAAAAAGTATATATAAATTGTGTTACATATGATCTATGACATAAATTTATACACAGGTCCTGCCAACTGATTTTGTTAAGACTGTATATGGTGATTATTGGCAAAGAAGAAAGTTATGGATACATCATGAAAGTGAAAGAAGTTGGCCAGTTTCTTTAAGAAGTGTAAGTGGGGAATCTGTTATCACTGACGGATAGCGTGACGTGGTAACGGATCTTCAGTTGACAAAGCAGACGTTATTGCGCTTAAGGATAATCGAAGATAAGAATATCCAAATGGATTGTTTCGTCGATAACATGTGTAGTGAATCCTTTATAACAGTAAACCTATTAAGGCATTTTAAAGATAATAGTAAGTATACTAATATGTACGAATCACTTTTTTTATAGTTGAAAAAGGAATGGTATACATCTATAATTAACAATAAAATGCTATATAACTTTTTAGGTGATTCCAGAAGCGTATGTCACGAAAAATTACTCTTACACGCCAGTGAACGATTCTTATAAAATATATGCAGCAGGTCAGATTTGGAAAGTTGGACAAAATAAATGATATCTATGTTTTTACAAAAGGTTGTCCAAAGTTATTTCATGATCTTGGTATAGAAGATGATGATATACTGTTGTTGATGAAGACGGACATCAACACATTTGAGTTAAAAATTTATCGTCGAGGAGTTGAGGTTGTTTTGACCAACAAAGAAGAAAGTGAAGATGATTCTGTGCAGGAAATACCTAAAGACACATACTACAAAAACGTTCAGTTTGTAAGTATTTTCAACTAAACTATAATGGTTTACTAATAAATACGACTTATTTACATATGTTATTATATAACAGACATTTTGTGATGATGATGAGTTGATGGATGAGATGCTTTCTGAGGTACTAAATTTACATTTATGTAGAATAAAATAGATTGCAATCAGATTTTGTAATATTTTTAATTATGATACACAGAATGATGAAGTTAGTAAGAAAGAGGAGGTGAATAAAAACATTGCTGGAAAAGAAAAGTGGAAGGAAGAAACAAATATTTCAATGAGAGAAGACACAAACCAACCAACAAAAGATGACGTAATTATTTCAAACTTAATAATAGATGATTTGTTTCATTAATATATGTAGACATATTTAGCTAATAATCATTGGTTATTGTTATCTAAAGTTAGTTTTTCTGTTAACAGGTTAACAATAAAGGAAAACAGGTTGAGGAGTACTGTCATGCAACTGACAATAAGGAGCTGATATGTGGGACAGAAGTTGATATGCCAAAAGTCTCCACAGTTGGACAGAGAACTCGGAACCGGTTGGTAAGTATATTTAAGATAACAACATTGATAAATCACTATTTATTATAAATTAAGATATTACTGTATATATAATGTATTTGTTATAAAATAAGGTAAACGAACAAAGAAAGAGAAATGATAAGGCTTTGAAGAAACCAGATGTTGAACGAAAAGTTGTTGCAAGGATAAATACTGTTCATGGAAGTGGTAAATATGAATTCACAACAAAAAGTGGAAACCTCATGGTATGTATTTTTTAACTTATTCAATAACAAACAGAAATAATATAACATGCATAAGCCTAATTTACTTGTTAATTATGGCATTCATGCAGAGAATGCCTGCCAATGTTGTAAAATTTGTCGGATTCAGAAATAAGGTGCATGAGTTAAAAGTGATAAACATGAATGGAAAAACCATCGATATGAATCTTAGGCGACAGAAGAATGGAGATGCTGTAAGGTATGCAATCGAAGGTTGGCCGATGTTCATGAAGGATAATGGCCTTCGTTTGGGTGACACATTGCATTTCACATTTGTAAGTGAAGGAAATCTCCTTATCTTATCACACGTGGATGGGGTTAATGCAGGTTAACAACTACTCTAATGATGAAGGTGTTAGTGTAGAACAAATCATGACTATTTTATGCTACTTATTTTATGTTAATTTTGTTTTGGACACGTAAATAGTGGTTATGATGTTTTATTTTGTTACTTGGTAGTTTAAGTTTAAAGACAATTAATGTTATATCATCACCCATAAACCATATTTTAGTATGTAAGTAAGGTTGCTATTGTGAATCAATGTTTGGTGATTATCAATGTTTAAGTATATATGTTTACATAATAAGTTGTTGATGTTTGTATGATATAGAAAATTTTGAAATGTACGTAAACTTAGTATCTTTTACAAATAGTTGTGAATCTATATATATATGTTGAATATATATATATATATATTTACAAATTAAATTGTAATTACTTATAGGTCAACCAGATTGTTTACGTAATTGGTGACTAATAAAAGAACCTGAATTAAAATTAATTTTTTTTTATAAAAATCAATCTCAATAGCAGTTATAAAGTTGGTTCTTAATATAAAAAAAATAATTAGTTAAATGAAACTATAAATTTGATAATATGTCTTTCTAAACTACATAGAAGTGTTATTAGAAACCGGTAAGCAATGTAGTAAATTACATCTTTCGCCATCCAAATACAATTTGCATACCTTACGCCTCTCATTGCACACGTCTTGTTTAACTGCTAGAGTTAAAGCTGTATTAAACTGGGAAACCAAAGAAACGATAAAATAGCATTGGGTATCTAAAAAAATAGTAAAATTTATTAAATTTAAATAATTATATATTAAATACTTTGAATATATATTTCGTATTGTTAGTTACATAATTATATATTATATACTTTGAATATATATATAAACTTTATATGATTTTCAAGTTATATATTAGTAAAATACTATATCACGAAATATATTTCATTTATTAAGTCAACATTATTTATATTTCAAAATTATAAATGAAAAATTTGGAATAAATGGTTGGATCCAATGCAAATTCATTTATAAATTGATTTTAAAATAAAGTTACCAAATATTTTTTTGATTAAGTATGTATGTAAGTTATTAGACTAAATATTGGAAATATAAAACAAAATAAATATAGGTAAATGTTGAACATAGAATCTATTGCATCTTCACCAAATAATTATGAATTAAGTATTTACAGTAATTATTTTAGTAAATATTGAAAATAGAAAACAAAGTTAAATGTAAATAATAAAATAAACGAATTTTAAATTACAAATAATTATCTCTTTTATAATATCTATGACAATCATCATTACACCATATACACATCAATAACTACTGAAACATCACTTCACTATCCTTCACATAGCTCAAGAAGAACACAAAAGAAGGTTGAAGAACACATTAGTAAAGGTATTTTCCGATCTAATCTCCGATAAGTTCTATGCCGACTGTTATGTTGTTACTCTCAACAGAAAATTCTGATAATTTTTCCAAATAACCCATATGATGTTTCTTTTTAAGCGAGTAATGAGTAAGTAGACGTGAAATCGGAGTGTAAGTAGTTGTTAAGAAAACTCAATTATTTAGGGATTATATGTATTATATGTATTTATGTAAAATTAAAAGGGATTATATGTATTGCATGTGCTTGTAACTTTAGTATTTTGGGTTAATAATGTGATTCCGTTTAAATATTCTGTTGACAATCTTATTAAACATAGGATTTTCTTGGTTTATAGTTTGATTTGGATGATTAAATGGTTTTGGTTGTTGCATAAAAAAATTTTGATTCAGTATTCTCTTTTCATCAATAACTGACATAAGATTTTATTAAAGTTATATATTTATATTTTATCTCATGAATTAAAATATGTGTATAGCATAATATTCAACAATGAATCATTCTTTATTTGTAATCAAATAGTTTTTTGTGATAGCAGTTCTATAATAGTATTGTTTATATGTGTGATAACAGATGTTGGAATAAACGATTATATGATAAATGTTAAAGTTCAATAAACTATCATTATCTTAAACGAAACAATTATGAGTTGTCTAATACGATTAGGGTATATAGAAAACTTGTTCCCGTCTATTGACTTATTGGGTAATAAAAGATGTAACAACAAAGACGTTTAACGTAATTTTGTTTTCTTATGTATTGTCTTATACAATTGGGTAATTTAGATTGATAAAAAATGATTAATAATATAGGATATGTATGACATACCTTTAAAGTAATTCAAATACAATAGAAATGAAACATCAAAACAAATAAACGTATTTAACGTATGTATGTCATTCATTTAAAGTACAACAAAATAATTGCATTATTTGTTATAGTTTGTATTATATTTTAAACGGGTTAACGTTTTATATGTCTCGTAGAATGGCTGGAATTGAAAACGATGTTTTCGTCATATCGGATTCTGAAGACTCTTCGGATGACTCAGAGGACCGTGATGATGATGATATTGGTCCGTTGATATTTATTGTGCCATACACGAAACGCTTTGTAAGTTCTGACAACAAAAATATGTTAATAGCCATCAAATATGTTTACATAATTTGATTAAGTTTTGTATTTTTTAAATTAAGTACGTCAATATAATTTTAATGGAAATTATTGTTATGTTTTGAAACTTATAGCGCATACCAGTTGAAGTAGCACGGATCACAGGAATTGACGAAACCTTGAAAGTTAAGATCGCCAACAGGCAGAATGTGGAGACAAAACATGATGTTAGGGCAGAAACAAATAAAAACAGTATCAAGTATGTGGTGAAAGGCTGGCCGAAATGGCTAAAGGATAACAACATACAAGAAGGTGATCATTGCAAGTTCCAGTACTTTCCAGATATTTGTGTTTTCTTCCTTTCCGGCGTTTTCCGCTAGTGGTGATTGTTTAAACTTTGAAACAGGGTTGAACCATAATATATAGTAATTTTGGCTAATGTTTAGAAAGTAAAGTAAGTTATGTAGTGTTATCAGTTGTTTTCTAGTAGGTTAACATGTTTAATAGTTACGATAATTATGTAGTTTGGACTTATATTATGTAACCGTGACTAAAAATATCTACATGTTCTAGTTTTTGTTTATATGTTATATTTATACATAGTAATATCATCTTCTATTGATATAACAATGAAAAACCATAAAAAAATAAAACAAAATACATAGTCATTATATAAATATCCTACAGACATGGAATTGAAAAAACCCAACATACAATAAAAGCATACAAAAAAACACACCATATTTCCCGAATACAACTCATAACAAAATTTTAAACTACAATTTCCCGAATATTTCTTTGTAAACAACGTTTGTAGTTTTATTTGTTGGCCTCCCATCTTTGTCGAATATTAAAACCTTAACGCCATCCTTAGTCTTTACCTTCGACAACGCAACATAAAGCTGACCATGTGAGAACACGGGGTCTCTCAGGTATATACCAACTCTCGATAGAGATTGTCCTTGACTTTTGTTAATAGTCATCGCAAAACATACGGTTATTGGAAATTGCCTTCGTTGAAATTTGAAGGGTATTTTCTTGTCAGATGGTATCATGCTAATTCTTGGGATGTAAGTTCTTGATCCAACATTACTTCCTGATAATATCTCAGCCTCAATAACACGTTTACCAAGACGTGTGATTTGAAGACGCGTACCATTACACAAACCGTTTTGCTGATCAATATTCCTCAAAAGCATAACCGGAACACCCAATTTTAATACCAATCTATGATTTGGTAACCCTGATACTTTCACACTGTTTAACACACCTGGATTATACAAATCTTGATGTAACGGATCGTTAATTTCCTCAGTCGGACGTAAACTATCAGAGCTAAGATACTCTACTTCTTGACCGGGAAACAAATCAAGCAAACGGTCATTTATCTCATGAAAAACTTCATTCTTAGGAGCGAGTATAGCTCTCTCAGAAAAGTAGTCACGGTCTTTGTAACGATGAAGAACTGAAGGATATACAAAGTCAATCAAACCTTGAATTGGATCATTTTCATCAGTTATTAAGAGATGAGCAGGTATTTCAATATTTGCATCACCATCGATAGAATCACCAACATTACCTTCGCCGATGTCAAGAAGCCATTTACCAAATTCATTTATCTCCTCGACGTTTGAGCTACTGGATCCAACCGACAAACGCATGTTGGTTGTCAATTTCAACACCTTGCAACTGGACCAGATGTGGGATGAACATAAAGAGGCGTTTACGATATCTTGCCTGCTTCCATTTTGTACAACAGGTACGATTTGTCTAAAGTCACCACCAAAGACGATAGCTTTCCCACCAAATGGAAGTTCTGAATTTCGTGAATCAAAAACACTCAAAACATCCTTCATTGTACGATCAAGAGCCTCGAAAGCATGTTTGTGTATCATCGGTGCCTCGTCCCAAATAATCAACTTGGCTTCATATAGAAGATTCGCAATTTCAGTATTAGGCTTTATATGGCAAACCGAATCTTCATTGACATTAATTGGAATATGAAATCGAGAGTGAGTAGTACGACCTCGTGATAACAACAAAGATGCAATACCACTTGAAGCGACATTAATAACAATATGTCTATTGCATCTAATGGAAGCACCTAAAGTTTTCCACAGAAAAGTCTTGCCCGTACCACCATAACCGTACACAAAAAACACACCACCCTTACCAATCCGAACAGCATCCATAATTTCATTATACACTGCTCTTTGATCGCCGTTTAGATACCTGTGAAGATTATTGAACTCAGCCGTAACTTCATCCGTGTCAAAAGAAAGCTCCTCGTTTATCAAACGGTTGCTCTCGGACATTAGATAGTCATCATCAGGATAAGGCATTGGTGAGAACCTGTGCAAGCTGGATCCATTACGAAGAAGGAATTTTTCGATTTTCGACAACATTATATTCTTTAAACGTTCGTCAGAAACAACGAAATCTACAATGATAAGAAAAATTATTTAATATAACGAAACAACTTGAAAATATAACATAACAAAATATAACAAAAGGATAAAAAACATACCGCTCATGCCAGAATCTTTCCGCATATTGTATAAAATGTCCTCGGACAATAGCTCCCACGTTTTCTCCCAAACAACTTCAGGTCTAGAAAGCGTATTAGACAATAGAAGTGTTGCAAACAAAGAACGAAGATAATGACCGTTTCCAGTGAAACTGGATTCTTTAATACACTCAATATATTCATTGTCATCATCTAACAGGCCACGTGCATAACACGCATCCCTAAACGTAGGATAAACAACACCATCATATGTTCTTATTTCTTCAAATGATCGTGGTCCTTTAACCTTAGTAAGAAGAATTCTTAGGTAATAAGCCTCACCAAGAGAAGGAGACGCAGAACAAATTCTCCCAATAACAACATAATTTTGGCGTTCCTGCCAGCAACGATCTTTTAACTTCCACACATATTTTGTAGGAAACTCAACATAAGTAAGTTCTCTTGCTTCAGGCTTAGAATTGTTCATCTTCATCCATTCTAAGAAAATAGAGGAATTTACTTGAGGTTTGTTTAGGACATCCTCAATATCATCGTCACAACTAAATACAACATTTTGTTGTCCTGGAAGATGAAAGGGTAATCTCATAACAGAAGGATACCGATAATGAACATCATTGGCAAATATTCTCCAGCTGGCTGCATATGCGGAAGCATATCTAGCTTCGTAATACTCTTTAATTTCATCTTTTGGAATCTCCTCATCGGGGCCTCTGTCTGAATCAAAAACAGCAACAGTGGCTCGATCAGGTCCTTTATTAATGTATTTAAACAAATACTTTATCGAGCCAGCCTGATTGCACCATTCCACGTTGATGTGCGCCTGATATCTTTTAAGTAGCTTTTTGTTGTATGGAACCACACTCCTATTGTCTAAAGTAATGCCTTTCTTCACAACTGTGTGACCAGAATCTCTTCTCCTATAAACGAGAAATCCATCAGAATCAATGGAAGTGGAATCCAAAAAACTCTTTGGAAAATTCTTAGAACAACGGTTCCCAACCATGCATGGACATTTCATGTTGGCATGTCCACAAGGACCATGAATCATAAAGTCACTCACAAGAGAATACAATTCAGGATCCTCGTTCTTATCAGGAATTTCAGCTGATATAAAGGGATCAATGTGTTCAACCGTAGGAAGCTTATGATCAGCTTTCATAAATAAGCAAATATGCGCATGTGGCAAACCACGCTTCTGAAACTCAACTGTATAAACAACTACAAAACAAAAAATATATTAACGATAAGTAAAAAAAATTAAATATAATGTATGGAAAGACCAAAAAATTGTATAAATTGAAAGTAGCTGATGTATTGACATACCTGCATTAATATCGCCAAAAAAAGTTTTTTGCTTCATATCTTTTATCAATTCATCAAGTTTCATCTTAAACAATCGACAAAGTATGTCAAGTCTGTCTTCTGGCTTAATTAAAGAGTCACCAATAAATCTTACAATCTCAGGCCATTTCGGATTACATGTGATTGTGATAAAGAAATCAGGATACCCATACTTCCGACATAACGCCATAGCATCTAAGTAATTTTGCATCATGTACCGAGAACCACCCATAAAAGATGAAGGTAATATAACAGGTTGTCATGTATGACTCAAATCACTCTGACCAACATCTTGAACATTTTTAAGACTGTTAAGCGAATCAGATCTCAGTTTGATTTGCTGAAAACGTATATAGTTTAGCCTCTCACTTTCAATCATTGTGTAGGCATCGACTAAAAACTGCTGAAACAACCTTCTTGCATTAAGAATTAGGGAAAACTTGTTATGCCTATCCTGAATTCTATAAGCAAAAAACTCCCTTATAGTACAAGTTGGTCTTGTCTTCTTTGTATTAGGACCAAAATCCCTATGAGAAATGTTAATCCTATATCCATCGTCTCCATACGGAAAAAGAATTGGATACTTGTAATGCTCCGTTTTTTCGTAACTTTCCTTAATTAGAAAACGTGTCTTGTATCTCTATTTTTGGAAGCTTGTTCCTTTTGTATTTCGTATTTTGTTTCAAACCATTGTAAATCCGAGACTTCGATCGTAATGAAATTCTATCTTTATACATGCTTATACGTGTCGCAATACTTTGGTTATACGTTACCAATCTCGAATGCATACGCGCAACCGATACCCGACATACTGATACTCATAACTTATACGTGCTTGTTAACTATTAAATACATGGTTAATTAATAATAATAATAATAATAATAATAATAATAATAATAATAATAATAAAAATAATAACTTTACTAAACATCAACATTAACGTTGATGTATGTTGTCAAAAAAAAAAAGATAGAAAAAAAAAAATAAAAGCTGAGCACACAGCCCCTTTGCGAACAGCAGCCTTTAAGGCATTTAGTTATTTTCTTTTTTCTTGAATATTAAACCATCTAAGCACATAATGTAGTTTTTTTTATTAAATTGTTAGTCATAGAATTTACTAATTCAACATAACAATACCTAACTCATGTTGTTAAAACAAAGAAAATATAGAAAGTTAATGGCTGAAGACAGCCATGCGTACGCAGCCAGGTGGTGTGCTTGGTTTTGTTTTTTTTTTAATGCCAAAGTCCCAACTACTAGTATTAAATGCCAACCCAACTTAACCCTAATCGTTTCCCCTATAAATACAACTTAATCTCAGCCTCCTTACCACTTTACAAACTCAAATCTCACTCTCAAACACACACAATTCGCAGCTGATTGCAGGAGCAAGACAGATTCATACCTCTTCACTAAAGTGAGCATAACTTCACTCAATTCTTGTCTGATTTACTCCATTCTTTTTTCTATGTGTTTGGATTGACCTTAACTTCGATTCCATGGGTTTTTCACAGAGAATAAGGCCCTGGAACTCCAGAAAATAGGCTCCAAAGTTCACTGTTTTTATTCATCTTTACTAAACATTGTTTATACTTGTGCAAACTTGAGTTTAACTCACTCAAACCCACATGCTTATGCTTATAACCTCTTCCATGGTTAGTTAAGCTTAGAAACGGGGCTAAGACATACAAAATCAGAGGTTAACCCTCAAATACTTTCTGTTTTATTTAGGGTTTTTGACGCACAAGTGGTGTTCGAGCTTCAAGCTTGATAAAGGTGTGATTGTGGACTAACTTGGGTTGTCCAACATAAAATCCCCACATCCCTTGATGATTTCTCATAGTGTAGATGTTTTTTATTCTTGTATTAATCTTAGTTCATGACCCTCCTTGGTTGTTTTTACATCAAGAGTAGTGGTGAACAATTAAGAGGTACCTAAATGGAAGCTTGTTCTTCCTACCTCCTACATGATTTCTATGACATTAGAGGTACCTAAATGAAGATGTTAATCTTCTACCTCATGCTTGAACTACTAATCTTTTGGACTTAATAATATGTATATAATATATGTAATACATAAATACATAATCCAAATAATCAAATCTTAGATGATGAACTAGTGTTCATATGTCCAAGTACTAGATTATATCATCCTATAGTATGATAACTTGATACGATTCTAATGGAACCTTGTTTCATGAAACCATATAAACTCCTTGGAGTACATAGTGTCAAAAACAAGTATCATATGTATTAGATGATTATTTTCACATGTTATTCTCATATGTTATTTTCATATTCTTTTATTCCGAATCTCGACTCTAAACATACTTGAACTTTAACCCTTACATATTCAACCTTCTAACCTCATCAACTTCGTCACATTGGATAATTGGAAAGCCTATGCAATATTGTGAGTATACTCGCAACCCCCTTTTTACTTTTACCACTTTTGGGGTGTAACATGTTTACCTATCAACAAACTTACACATGAACATTTTGCTTAAACACATGAACATTCCTATAACATGCTTGTATACGTGATGGCTTGATACTTTAAACTTGGGTGATTCTTATGTGTTGAACTTATCATTAACTTCGTACGAGCCTAACCGTGACATATGTAGCGCTATAGGATTAACGACCCGCCCTTTATCATCGGTAATGTCATGAGCATATTGCGTTTCCTTGGTTTGATATGTTAGACACATGCTATGTTTAAACGGTTATCTTGAATCACATGCTTGCTATGAGGAATTGTTTAAAACTTATCTTTTAATATGTATGTATCAAACTTGTATACTCGCCTTTTCTTTTGCATTGAATTGTATTTTAAACATGTTACAGGTTGATGATGACGATGCTATGAAAAGAAGTAGCGTTGATGCCTAGATACACATATAGACGTTAGGTTTAATATGTCGTATCAATTTTGCTTATGTTATCATGTATTTCTTTTGAAGTTGTTGTTACTTGAGTTTATGTAATGTTGACAATTGAAAGTTATGAAATGAAATGGGAATTATTTAATTATCGTCACAAATAGTGTTATGATGTCTTGAGCAATCTTCACACTTCTCATCCCGATGTTTCCGCCATTGGTTGGGGTGTGACAATACTGTAGAGCAAGATAAGAAGGATGTAACTCGCTAATACGCTTAAGATCTCCGGAACGCATTTCGACAATAATATCACGGCTTTCAATCTTGAGATCAGGTTCATCAACTATCAAAGCAGCAACTTCAGAACACGTAGGTAAATTGTAAGTCCTACCGTCTCGATCTCTCTATGAGATTATACAAAGTTTAAGAGTAACATTAGGATTCTCATGGAGATGGTCTCGTACCATCCTGTAAGTTTTAACCAACATATTTGTAGAATCTAACATGTTCGTAATAAACTTTATAAACTTAACATCAAGTTCCTTTGCCCTTATCAATGCTTTGCTTGAAGAATCACTGTAAGAAAATAAACAGTTTTAAATTATAGTTTCAAACGTTGAAATGGAAAAAAATATAAATCTAATTTGTAAGTTAACATTAACATACTGATAAGTAAAAAAAAAAATACCTGAATAACAACTCCCTATTAGCAAGCTCATTCTCAGTATCATAGATATAAAGCTGTGAAAATTTTGGCTGGGCTCCATGCTTAGGAAGAAGACTACCCATACTATGTGCATTCTGACCACTGATTCTATAAACAAATGGAGCATTACCTTTGTTTATTTTAGTATCTACTTTTCCTCCCATTGAAGTAAAGGAAAACATCGAATTGTAACGTCTTATGTTCTTTAAGAAAAAAACTTGCTTTCCTGATCTAAACAGCGAAAAAGCATCTGATAAGATGGATCAGAATCTTTATATTCAGGCAAATCAACTTTACCATATCCACAACATAAGCTATATGTTTGCTTTTGAAGTGTAATGCGACCCTTTCCACCTTCGGTTGGCCATAACTTTGCAAAGCATAAACCACACGTAAGAGATTGGTCACCATGGTCAACATAATCTGAAGATTTAACATAAATTGAATAATACAGTAGGAAAAATAAAATATGAAACAACAATGAATAACATTAATCAGTTACCTTTAGATACGCCTTTGGTGGTGTCTAACACAACCTCGTTAACATGATTTTCGTCATCAGAATCAAGAACAGCCATTGGTATGGGTTCTATTTCAATTGGTTTATGAATAAGTCTACGCTTTCCAGAAGACATCTTTTTTATCGAGCTAAATTCAGAGGTCAAAGATGTTGTGTTACGTTTATTGGTTATTCTGGGATTAAGAGAATAGCAATCATTCAATGGTAAAGTTGATGAGCTTGCAATATTATCTGAAAAACCAAAAAAATTTTTTCGTAAACTATTTGAATTAAACAATTAAAAATGTATGTAAAAATATAAATATAAAATTTACCCGATGATATACGATTCAAAGAAGACATAGCATTAGAAAACTGCGGTTCAGTTTGAACTTGAGAACGTATGTTTGTAATACACGAAGTTGGTGTTATGTCTTCTTTGTTTGACCTCGTCATTCGTCGTGTTGAGGTAGAAGAATCATGCAAAACATTTGTGTTTCTATTCTGATTTGAAAACGCTCCAGATGAATATGCTACATTACTCAAATAATTAGAATTATTTGCTGAATTAAAAAAATAAATAAATAAGATAATTCAAATAAGTATTTTACAAATAATTTGTTCAAATATTATATGTAGTAAAAACAAACAAAATGTGAAACTTCAGCAAGTAGTAATTATTTGATTTTGTTTTACAAACCTGGTATTGTGTTTGCTATGTTTGTAAATGGTGTACGGTTAGGTGTTATAAACTGATCTTGTAGTACATTTCCTTTCTTCTTCAAAGTAGATTGTGTAATAATGGAAGATCTTACATTAAAGGACGAATTTAAATGATTACCTAATAAGATATAAACAATAATTATATAATATGTAATATAATCGAACTGAAGTTGACGAACTAAATTAGTAATGTGAAATATGTAACATTATGTAACATAAATCTAAACTTACTTGTCCCAATAACAGTTGAAGATTCGGTAGGAAAGGTTGTGATTGAAATATTGGGAGTTAAATTCTCTTTGTTATTTAAAAGGATTCGTGTTGATGATGACGATGTTGAAGCACCACCTCTAGAAATGATTTTTTTAGTAATCTTTGATCTCTTACTATCAAGGTATAGTTTTCTTAACTTGCGCCTGTGTTTAGCCTCTACAGCTATAATATAAAAAAAAATAAGGAATAAAATATGACATATGTAACATTAAACATTAAAAATAATACAATATATAAATGATAGAAAGTTTACCTCTGACAACATAATCCGGAAAAGCAACTGCACTTGATTTCTTACTATCAATATATAGCTTTCTTAACGAACGCTTACATTTAGCTTGCTCAGCTAAAATGAAAAAAAAAAATACAACAAAATTAAATAAACAGAAACAAATGAATAATTTAGAACATAGAAACTTTTGAAAAAAAGAAATTGAAGACTATTAAAAATGTTTAACATAAAAGAAATAAAAAAACACTTACATTTATTTTCAAGGTCAATATGTGGACGTTCAGAAGAATACGACTTAAATTGTTCAAACCTATTATGCATTTTTTAAACAACAGAAAGAACTACAAAAAAAACACTAATACCTTTAGAATGAAAACCAAAGACAATAATTAAAAGAAATATAACAAACTACATAAAAAACTTACTGGAAATGTAAAGAATAATGAAAAAAGTTATTCGACCGGAGAAGGAAGCTAAGAATGCAAATTCAGAAAACCATGATGATGTTTCAAAAGTATGTGAAGTATCTGAATTTATAGACCTAAGGTAAAAGTTATTTATGGAATTCATAATATACATTACCAAAATCAATTTTTAACCAAATTAATGATCATAAATATAAAACAAATCTATATTTATTAGTTTCGTATATTTGAAGAAACTGTGTCATTTTGTAAAAATAGAATTGCTAAACTTACAAAATTTTTTAAAAAAAAGTTTATAAATGTAACAGAATAATATAAATTGACATGATTAGCATATTTCTTAAAATAATTTTTGAATTGTAACTGAATTGTCAATACTAATATTAATAGTAAATTGTAAATCTATATCTATATATAGATGAAAACTAATACCGTAAAATTTTTACATTTTTCCAGTATTTATATTATGGCATTATTACATTACAAATATAAAATCAGTAATCAACGTAGTATCATACAATAATCATACAATAAACAATATAACCAAACATAACTCTCAACCAAAAATATTATAGGATACCTAAAAAGTGACAATATATAGGCAAAACTTAAAATGTCTTGAAACATCAAAAAGTCTTACGAACAAACCAACATTCCGATATTGAAATACCAAATAAATACTTCTTATTATTAAAATCAACATTTCCCATATCTCCTTTAAGATTTCTTCTCAACACACATGCGAGGCTTACTTGCTGACGACGCCAATCCAACTTCATTCAAATAAACATCATCAAGGTTACGCTTCATATCAGAAGATGATTGTTTCAAGTCAACCGCATAATCCTTTGAAACAGGTGTGGTGTTATCCCCATCCCCAGTGTAAGAATCAGCATCCTTACAAAAATAAACAAATTATAAGTAAGACAACTATTAAAGTTATAGATAACTTAATTTTTTAAGTTATACCTTCAAACCTTCAGCAGCAGAAGTTTGCAACTCAGACTGACTCATACCAAAAGTTTCAGAAACATCAATCTGTGAAAACATGAAAAGCAAACAACAAATAGTTCAACTTAGATTAAAACGGTTTTGAAAGTGGAACTATATATTAATAAAACAATCACTTACTTGGTCTATTTTAAATTTTTTGTTGAGCTTATCCAAGATGTCATCATCAGTTGTAACAACTGATATTCCATAATTCTCGACACCATTAGCAATATTAAAGTCAGTTACTTTAATCACGAAAGCACACTTAGATTAACCAACTCTTCAAATTCAACGGGATATTCTCTTGAGAAATCATTTGTCTTCAATAACTATATTAAAAAAATATAATGTGTCATTACAATAAATATAAAAAACTTTAATTTTAATAAATATAAAGTATAACTAAATATAACCTCGTCCTGAATTTGAATAAGTTCCTTTGCAGTTTTCCCAACAAACTTCAACGCCTCATGGTCAAATAATGTAAGCGTCACAGTTCCGGTTGAATCTTGAACGCGAACCGGTATTTTAAACCTTAAAAACAGTTTTTAAATAATAACAAATAAATGTGAATAGATCATATAGACGACCTATGTCATTGTTGTTGTATGAAAAATAACTTAAAGTATTACTAACAAACGGTTTACCTGGACAGCGGGAAAACTTCTTTTCCATTACAATCCTTGTTAGAACATTGATACAACTTCGCATCTCTAACATCACTTGTTCCATCATCCTTATCATAGGTTTCAAACTTTTTCTCAACTTTTGACTTGCAATAGTTACACCCATCATAATACCACATCTTATCTGAAACGATTGCTACAATAGTTCCAACAACACAACTTTCTTTGGCTGTTTATTATTACAAAATCAAAAATTGCAGGTTAAAATTTTGTTAAAATACAAAACATAAAACAATAAATGTTAAGGAAAACCTCTAAGATTGATGGAAGATAAGCAATTGGTGAAAAAACATCATTCTTTAAAAGATCATCTTCGACAGAACACATCATATATGACCCAGCATGGCTACTTGACTCACTTGAAGCAGAAAGTTTTGCAAGAAACCTATAAGACATTTTGAATAAATAAAATTGTATAATAAAAAATAAATAATACATAAAATTACGAAAACTTGATAAAATTTTAAGAATTTGTTAAAATAATAACACTTACTTTTGCTTGAACAATAGCATGTCATCAAAGTTGTCGTTAATGAAAAGTCTTGAACCATCAAAGTTATTGGAAAATCCCCATTTGCCTATTGTTAGGTAAAAATAATTTAAGAAATAAAAAAATATAAAAAAGTAATAATTCTATTTATATGCATTTTTATAAAAAAATGCAGTATGAATTAAATACCTTTGTATGTTTTAACTGCACCAAAATGGACAACAACGACAACATGTGCTTCACGCTTTTCGTTAACCATGTAAGAATACATGTCCTTAGCGTAATCGTCCCAAAGAGTTAAATCGATCTGAACATCTCTACAATATAATATAAGAAAAAAATAATTTTAAAAACATTTTGTATATTTAAATGCATAAAATGGAAAATAAAAAATAAAACACAATTTATAAAATGTATTACTCAAGATCTTGAAGCTTAAGATTAAGGCGTTTCCCTTTACTACCATCCTTTTTGTTAGTCTCCTCAATGTTATAACAAACACCAACATACCCAATGAAATCTACCAAAAAAAATAGATAACATCATATATAAGAAAATAAAAAAATATATAAAATAAGTAAAAAAATATTATGCTATATAAAGATTGAAAAAAAAAACATACCTACTGTCGTACCCTCTTTTATTTTCTTAGAAAGAACATCATTAAACTCAACAAAATTGAAACCGTATTGCGAACCTTCCCATATATTGCACTTTTCCACAAAGGTATGATAATAAAAAGAGAGCTTCTGATTGTTAGGAACAATCTTGAAAGATACAGTGTTCCCAGCAAGAGATGGCCATTTAATGATAAGGCATTCATCAACATTAAGATGTCTCTCAAACTTTGAAAATAGCCTATGCAAGCAAGAAGCTTGAATCTTGCTACCCTATGTATAAATACAGAATAACATGCAAAGGGTATGTTAAAAGGCTAACAACATCAACTTAATATAAACAATAAACAAAAATTCATTAATTTACCTTTTTATCCATCAGTATCATATCTATTCGATATGTCTCCCTTTCATTATCCCTCATCTTTTTCCTCCACAAACTAACAATTTTAACCTTGATAGTGTAGTTTGTGGCATCGATATCGTTTAGCAATGTGATCCGATCATCGTTTTCCATGATAGCTAAGAAGAAATGGACTGTTGGAAAACTATTACTTTTTGGCTTACAAAGAAAACAAATGATCTATTTATATCAAATTAATAAAGTTCTAATTTTTAGTAATATATTATCATTATTTCTAATCAAAATAAAACTCCTTTCTAAAACAGTATAAGTAAGGAAACGATATAATTTATAATTAGATAATAACAATTAACATAAATTCAAATTTGTAAAATCGGAAACTGTATATATTAAGTATATTACTCCGAGTTTACATTAAGAATTTAAAAGTTATTTAAAATTATTAACGTAAAATTTTATATTTGAAACATATTTTATAACCTTTACTAAAATACAAAAAATATATTTTTTTTACATTTTTATGAATAATAAGTTTCCATAATTATAATTAACAAATTGTAAAATAAGATTATTCAGTTGCAAAATAAGGACTAAATTTTGAATTTGCAACAAACTAACTGACAGTTGACTTTCTATAATTAAAATGAATATAAAAATTGTTATTTATGAAAAATGTTATATAAAAAACTTATAATGAAACTTCGGAAAATTAAAATTCACGATTTAAAAATGATAATCAAAGTGTAATCTATCTATTGTATATGTAGTACTAAAGATTCATAATACTATGTTATAATAATAACAACTATATACTATATGTAGATTAATTAAAAAGATTAAAGAAAGAATGGGATCCAAAATTATTTTAAATCATGTTAAATGGTTAATTGATTAACATAAAATTGTTTTCCATATAATTTTTGAATAAATTTGTAACATCATTAGCATCAGACAACGATTTATAAAATTTAAGAAATTACTATTTAACACATAGATTAAACTTTCAACACATGACAAATGAGTGGTTAAAAGAAAAGAAATTATATGGAATAAATGAAATAACTTGAAATTAAAAACCATAACAAATGTGAAAAAACAAAAAAACCATATATAGAGTTAAAATGTAACATATGAAAGGCAAAAAAATTTCCATAAATGTAATATAACTAATGAGTACGCCTATCGTAAGGTTCAACTCGTTCAACACTAAACACTTGGTCATTCTCATCAAAAGAATAGTGAACCGTGTCAAGGACGTTAATTCTAGCAACTTTCATGAACTTCCTCCAACTGCTTAACGCGTATCGCCAACCTCCTCCTGTTCTTTTTTCCCGTCTTGTACCGTTGGTAAATTTCTTAGGTGGATCGAGATGCATAAGCCTAACAGTGATATCTTTTAAACCTTCATGAAGTCTAGCCATCCGTGAAACAGGATCAAGAATCCTCTGTCTAGATGTAAAAATAAAAAAAATAATAAATATGAAAGTAAAATAACAATGTATATTAAGTAACAAAAAATTGCAAAACTTGTTTTTTAAAGGTTGGTAAATTGATATTAAAACTTACAAAATAACGTTCACCAGCCATACGACTAAAACGACGAACAGAACCATGTATTTGTTCTCCAACTTCATTTTCAGCATCGATAGGTGCAACTTCAGCCTGCAAATTAGATATATAAAATGTATGACATTAACATATACAAAACATATAATTAAGTAACAAAATTAAACTTACCTGATCGATATCTACATGAGAAAAATCCATTTCAACACCGTTTTTTTCCAAAAATTTTTAAATGGAAAAAATTACCAAAACCTTTTGTAAATAACAAAATACAATCAACCTTCAACTGTAACATACTCACAATTACGTCAAAACCAACGGTAAATCCAACTTTACCGTCAGACGTTTCAGTGGCAACTTTGAAAATTTTGTTATCCAACATTACAGTAGATATTACATCATTTGAGGAATATTCATAAACTTTTGGCAGGATGCATTCAGGAATGACCTGTGGGAATAATAAACAAAGAAAAAAAAATATAGTCAGAATATAAGTAAAGTAATACATCAATACAATACGAAAAAAAAAGAATATATCTTACATAAAAATTCGATGATGGAGGGAGCAAATACGTCCAAAAAGAGCCACGACTAACGCCATCAACGTAAGATGTTGATTTAAAAGTAGTAGAAGATACATGATTAAATACTACCAAACAGCCTTTTGTTAGACTCAAATGTTCTACAACATTGGACCAACCATGGAAGAGGAATAACTTTCCTTTAGCAGCGCTTAAAGAAACATTAAATAATCGGCCATCTTGAGTGTGTATCATAACATTCGTAGAACCTTTATCAACACCCCATAGTTTGCAAGCAGCATCATCTTGAATGGACTAATAAAACAAAAAAAAAAGCAAAAATGAATTACAATATCATTAAATATAGAAACAACACAATAATAATAAATTGTATTTAATAAGAAGAAAACAAAAATTATGTAATAAATTATCATTTACCAAAATAACTGTGTCTGCTACATTCATTAGCCTTAAGAACCAGGGTTGTCTGAAACTGATTTAAAAATTATGATGTTAATAAAGTTTAACATGTTAAGGTTAGTGTAAGAAAAAAAATTAAAAACACCACAGATTGTACAAATGAAATGTTACATAAGGTAAAAAAAATGAACAAAAAAATACCTTGATGAACTTTCAGCCATATCAATAAGCTACAAAAACATGTTAAATAAAAAAACAACGTCAGATGAATTATTATAAAAAATATAAATAACAACAAAAAAAAATGTGAACAACATGTTATAATAACATTAAAAATGTAACAAACATCAAAAAAAATATCTTTTATTCCAAAATCTATAACAAATGGAGGCAACCGATGATATAAAGAAAATGATACCAAATGAAAAAATAACAAAATAACATCACATAAAACAATACATCAGATTGAAAAAATCACATAAAAAAATACAATCGGATTCGGGGTTTACTATAAACATCATATTCCGCATCAAATTAGATTCTAATGTTTTGCATAAGCATCATATTACGTAACAAAACCATATTCTTAAAACCCCTAAATAAACATATTAAATAAACATAAACATAGTTTACACAAATTAAATAAAAGGAAGAACACATGAATAATGATTAATGAATGAATTAAACAAAAACAACTTACAGGTTTGTAGAGCGATATGTGAAATTCAGATATGGATTGAATAAAAAGTAGATGTAGATGCAGAAGGTGACGAATGTAAAACCATCTATATATGTAGATCCACTGAAGAAATAAGTTGTTATATGGAAACCGATGGTATTCTTGGAAGAAGATTGGGGGGAAGTTGAAGAGTTGACTGGAACCATAACTGCAAAGGAAATTAAATTTTTTTAAAAAATAAAACGGCAACCTAATTATAGAAACAATGTATAATTACACAACCAAAATTAGAATTTTATATTCATAAATTAGGTTAAAAACATTACTCTGTTTAAAAAAATTAAAAAAAGTATATAAATCTATATCTATAATTATTTTTTAATTAACATTATAATTTTTTTATATTAATCTTATACATTGATATTATACTGGTAATTAATATAAAATTAACATAAAACATAATAAAATTATATATGATAAATTTTAAAAACATAAAATAAAAGTATAAGATTTAAGTAACCTTTTTGCTTGCAGAAAGATGGGATTCCGATTGTTATGCCGGAGTTCGGGATTGACATGAATAAAAAAATCAAGCAAAATCAGTAAGTGCGATAAATATAGTTGGATGTACAAAAATCAGAATAGTAAATCAATAAGTAGCTAATGAATAAACAACATACCTTCAAGATTTATGGTGGGATCTACAGAAATCAGACCAAAACAAATGTGATTTATGGTGGGATCTACAAAAATCAGACCAAAAGAAATCAGAGTATGGTGGGATAATGGAATAAACAACATACCTTCAAGATTTATGATGGGATCTACAGAAATCAGAGCAAAACAAATGTTAATATCAAACTCTGTTCTTGATTTAGAACATATAATAACAAAAATTTAGCTTCAAATTAGTGTATTTATCTTTGATGTTGACCTAATTTTTGTAAAATGGGAGAGAAGATAACCGAATCAAGAACAAAAGGAAGAGATAACATAGTAAATTGGGGTATGAATGACATAAAAAAATGAATTAGGTTATAAATGATCCAAATTTGAATGGTAAGTTGTATTCGGAGCAAAAAACCCGACCCAACTCAATTCGGATGCCGCCTCGTTTTCTATGGAATCGTGAATGTAGATAGCAAAATGGGATTTCCCTCCTAAATCAGATTGCCACATCATCCTACATGGCCAAAGACAAATGCCACCTAGCCTAAATCCATCTCATTTATATATATATATATATATATATATATATATATATATATATATATATATATATATATATATATATATATATATAGATAACAACCAACAATTATGTTTAACTTATAGTGTTATGACAAAAAATAAAAATAAATAAAATAAAAGTTGTCCATACGATCGGACAGCAACAACATCCATAGCTTTTTTTTTTTTTTTTTTTTTCCATAACCACATGGTGATTTAATAAGTTGGTTATATATTTTACTAACCTAAAATAGCATGTTTTACACTTAGTCTAATAGGTCTCACACAAAAAAGAGGTATTTAATGGCTGTTACAGCCATAACCGATTGGAACATATTGGCTGATTAGTTGGTTTTTTTTTTTTTTTTTTTAAATATATTCTACCACATGATGTTATAATGGATTTAGTGGTTAGTTTAGAGATAAATTAATATAACAACACATATTAAACACCACACCTAAGTTAGAACAAAACAAAAGAAAATAATAAGAAAGACAGCAGCTATGGCCGCAACTACAAGGCTGTTTGAGTGTTTTGGCTAAAACTATCTACACACTTGGTGTGTAGATAGTCAACTCAAAAAGAGGTTTTTTGTCTTATGTGCATACCTTGCAGTGTCGAGCTGTGGCCAAAGCGCGGTGTTTTAATCCGGTCAATCAGACAAAGACTGACGGGTGTCTGACGGGTCTGTTGACCGGATCAAAACGCCGAGCTTTGGTCGCGTTTTGGTCCTGTCAACCAGACCGGGTGTCAGTCTTTTGTCTGGTTGACAGGACCAAAACGCGGCCAAAGCTCGGCGTTTTGGTCCGGTCAACAGACCCGTCAGACACCCGTCAGTATTTGTCTGGTTGACCGGACCAAAACGCCGCACTTTGCCCACAACTCAACACTGCATAGTGTGCATATAAAACAAAAAATACCTTTTTAATGTGCAAATAGCCAAATAAGTGTCCAAATAGGTACACCCGTTATCAATTAACCCACCTAACCACTTATAATGACATTTGAATAAGTAGGTAAATTAATCCATCATAATAGATACCATATCTAAGTTACCACAACAAAATAAAATAATATAAAAAAAGAAGGATTGTATAAATGGCAGTAGGTGACCGCACCCTTTAAGAGTTGTTAGATTTTTTTTTTTTTTTTATGTTAAACACCCCACTACTTACTATTAATGGCCACTAACCCAACCCTAATTCATCCCCTATAAAACCCAAGCCTTCTCCAAGCATTTTTCACTTTCCTAACACTCTCTAATCAGTCTCAAACACCCTTAAAACGCAGCTGAATCAGAGAACAAAACAGATTCGTATCATCTTACAAAAGTGAGCATAACTCACTCATTTCTTAACCTTTTCACTTGATTCTTTTTCCCACTTGCTTGGAACAACCTTAGGAACATTTCCACAGGTTTTTCATGGAAAACCAAGATCTGGAATGTCACCAAAAAGGCTCCAAAGTTGACTGAAGTTTCTGTTTTGATTTATACTTTGTTAAATCATAGTTAAACTTGAGTTATCTCATCCCAAACCTTTGTCCTTATGCTCATAATCAATTGAATGGTTAGTTGGGCTTAAAAACAAGGTTGAGACATGTAAAGTTTAAGGATAAAACCTCACAAACTTTCTGTTTTGGTTAGGGTTTAACCCACAAATAGTGTTCAAGCTTGAAGCTTGATGATTGTGTGATTATGGAACAAGCTTGGGCTATTCCACTTGAAAATCCACAAACTATTTGATGTTTTTCCTTAGATTAGTTGTTCTTATTCATTTCATATTTGTAAGTTCATGACCCTCCTTGAATGTTTATAACATGAAGTGTAGTGGTGAACACCAAGAGGTACCTAAATGGAAGACTTGTTCTTCCTACTTCCTACATGACTTCCATGATAAACAAAGAGGTTCCTAAATGGGGGATTCATCCTCCTACCTCATGCTTGATCTATATGACTATATGAACATTATATAATACTATTATATTATCCAAATAATCGAACCTTTGATGATGAATTAGTGTTCATATGTCAAGGTACTAGATTATATCATCTTAGACTTTGATAACATGTCACGATTCTAATGGAACCTTGTTCTATGAAGACATTTAAACTCCTTAGAGTTTCCTAGTGTCAAGAACAAGTATCATGTACTAGATGATTATTTTCATATGTTATTTTCATGTTATTTAAATTCCGAATCTATAATCTTCCGATTAACTCCCAAAACTCACGCACATACGTTTCTTCGTGTAGAAGGACAAGGTGCTCCAAACTAATCAACCAAACAACACTCGCGGGATTATCAGGTAGGAAAGCTTAATACCATGAGGATACTCGAATCCCCTCTTTACGTTTACCACTTTTTGGGTGTAACTTGTTACTTATTAAACTTACACATGAACTTTATTCGTAAATGCACAAACGTTCCTATTACATGCTTGCTTACTTGACTACTTGATACATTGAACTTGGGGTTATTCGTTTTGTGTTAAACTTATCACTAGCTTCGATCGAGCCTATCCTTAACATATATAGTGCTATATGATTAACGCACCACCCGTAGACTTGAGGTTATGTCATGAGCTTATTGTGTTTCATCATTGGTTTGATATGTTAGACACATGCCGATTTTAATGTTTATCTTGTATCATTAGCTTGCCATGAGGAATCGTTTAAACTTATCTTTTTATGCTATGTATGTATCAAACTTGTATACTCGCCTTTGCTTTTGCATTGAACTTTATTTTAAACATGTTACAGGTTAAGGATGACGATGCTATGAAATGAAGTAGCGTTGATACTTAGATACACATATAGACGCTTTAGGTTTAATATGTTGTATCAATTTTGTTTATGTTGTTTTGTATTTCATTGAACTTGTTGTTATTTTGATTTCCTTGTAATTTTGACAATTTATTTTATGAAATGAAAACGGTTGATTTAAATATTATAAAAAATAGTGTTATGAAGTCTCTTGCAATCTCGTTTTCGTCTCACTCCGATGTTTTCGCCATCGGTTGGGGTGTGACATATTATTTGACTCTGGTGCGAACCAAAGTTTTATTAATACTTCGTTCTGCAAACTTCTCAATCAACCATTAACTAAACTTCAACAAGAATGCCTAGTATAAACGACAAATGGAGAATCCATTAAGATCACTGAAATCTTGCAGGGAGCAAGAATAGAAATTTTAAACCATAATTTTATTGCTAATCTATACCCAATGAATCTGGTTGGATTTGATAACGTATTAGGAATGGATTGGTTAATAGCCAACCACGCCAGTATTCTATGTGATCAAAAGTCAGTGCAAGTAAATTCACCAAAAGGTGAAAAGATCACAATTAAAGGAGATAAGCCAACTAGATCAACGAAATTCATCTCTGTGATGAAAACAAAAAGCTATGCGAGAAAAGGGTCACTAGTGTATATGATTTCCATAATATCTCAATTCTCATATGTTTTTCCCAAAGAGCTACCTGGACTACCACCAGATAGAGAGGTCGAATTCAAAGTTCATCCACTACCAGGAACATCATCGATTGCCAAGGTACCTTACCGTTTAGCACCAGCAGAGATGCAAGAACTGAAGAAACAATTGGGCGAACTTCTGGAGAAAGGATTCATAGAGCCTAGTTCATCGCTATGGGGAGCACCAATCTTGTTTGTCAAGAAGAAGGACGGATCATTGCGTATGCGCATTGATTACCGAGAACTGAACAAGGCCACGATTAAAAATTGGTACCCACTACCGAGAATCGATGATCCCTTCGATCAACTGCAAGGAGCTCGATTCTTTTCTAAGATTGACTTATATTCAGGATATCATCAATTGAAGGTATAGGAAGAGGACATTCCTAAAACCGCTTTTAGGACAAGGTATGGCCATTATGAATTTGCAGTTATGCCATTTGGTTTAACCAATGCCCCAGCTGCATTTATGGACATGATGAACAGAATATGTAAACCATATCTGGATAAATTCATAATTGTCTTTTTAGATGATATTTTAATTTACTCTAAGAGTAAAGAGGAACATGCAGTGCATTTGCATGCACTCCTTACATTGCTGAGAAAAGAAAAACTTTACGCAAAATTTTCAAAATGTGAATTTTGGTTAGAAGAAGTACAATTTCTTGGACATTTAGTTAATCGTGAAGGAATTCATGTGGATCCCACGATGATCGAGGTGATTACTAAATGGAAAGTCCCTGAGTCACCAACGGAAGTAAGAAGTTTTCTTGGACTAGCAGGATATTATAGATGGTTTATCCAAGATTTTTCTAGAATAGCTATTCCTTTAACAAAACTGACATGTAAATCAGTTAATTTTGAATGGGGACCAAAACAGGAAGAAGCCTTTAGAATCCTTAAGCAAAGATTAACCAACGCACCCATACTCGCATTACCAGAAGGAACTGAAGATTTTGTAGTCTATTGTGACGCTTCTAAGTTAGGTTATGGATGTGTATTGATGCAACGTCAAAAGATTATAGCCTATGCCTCTAGACAACTTAAGAATCATGAAGACAATTATACAACCCATTATCTAGAGTTAGGAGCCACAATTTTTTCCCTTAAAATTTGGAGACATTATCTTTACGGTAGTAAGTTTACCATTTTCACTGATCATAAGAGTTTAAGATATGTTTTCGGGCAAAAGGAATTAAATATGGGACAGAGACAATCGATGGAAATTCTTAGTGATTATGATTGTAATATCCAGTATCATGCAAGAAAGGCTAACGTAGTAGCTGATGCTTTAAGTGAAAAGTATCATGAAAAGCCAAGACAATACGTTCTCTTAAGTTAAATCTGCAGATAGATTTAAATGATCAAATTAGAGAAGTACAAGAATCAGTAATCAAGGATGATACTGAAAAATTAAAAGGAATGATTAAGGAATTAGAACAAGGAATAGATGGAATCTGGAGATTCCATAAGAAAAGAATTTGGATACCCAAACGAGGAAACCCACGCTACCGAATTTTAGAAGAAGCCCATAAGTCTAAGTATACGAGACATCCTGGAAGTGATAAAATGTATCAAGACTTAAGAAAGAATTTCTGGTGGATCGGAATGAAAAAGGATATAGCAGCCTATGTTGCTAAGTGTCTAACCTGTTCACAGGTTAAAGCTGAAAATCAGAAGCCCTCAGGTTTATTGCAGCAACTAAAAATGCCGATATGGAAATGGGAATTGATAACAATGGACTTTGTTACCAAATTACCCAAGACACGAAAAGGTAATGATACAATCTGGGTGATTGTAGACAGATTAACCAAGTCAGCTCATTTCTTACCAATGAAGGAAACTTTCAGTATGGAACAATTGGCCAAGTTGTATGTAAATGAAATAGTTTCATTACATAGAATTCCTTTATCTATTGTTTCTAATAGAGATAGCCGTTTTACCTCTCATTTTTGGACTAGTTTCTAAAAAGCGATGGGAACCAAGTTAAATCTAAGCACTGCTTATCATCCTCAAACGGATGGACAAAGCGAAAGGACAATTCAGACCATGGAAGATATGCTTAGAGCTAGTGTAATCGATTTTGGAGGAAATTGGGACGATCATTTACAATTAATAGAATTTTCCTATAATAACAGCTATTATACCAGTATTAATGCCGCACCATTTGAAGCACTTTATGGACGAAAGTGTCGTACTCCAGTCTGTTGGGCAGAAATGGGAGAAAAGCAACTGTCTGGACCAGAGATAGTTCAAGAAACAACAGACAAAATTATTCAAGTCAAGGAACGACTAAAAGCAGCACGAGATCGTCAAAAGAGTTATGTTGTTAACAGGCGAAAACCATTGGAATTTCAAGTAGGAGATAAAGTATTATTAAAGGTTTCTCCATGGAAAGTACTGGTCAGATTATAAAAAGAGGAAAGTTAAGCCCCAGGTATGTTGGACCTTTTGAGATTATTAGAAGGATATGACCATTAGCTTACCAGCTACAACTGCCAGAGGAAATGGCAGGAATACACGATGTATTTCATGTATGTAATCTCAAGAAGTGCTTAGCAGATGAAACATTAGTGGTACCTCTTAAGGACATAGAGGTAAATGAAAAACTTAAGTTTACATAGAAACCCCTACAAATTGAAGACAGGAAGATCAAGAATCTCAAACACAAGAGATTAGCTCTAATCAAAGTGAAATGGGATTCCAAGAGAGGACCAGAATACACATGGGAGCTCGAATCAGAGATGCAGAAGAAATACCCACACCTGTTCCAGTAGACCTCGAGGACGAGTTCTAAAACTGGGGAGGATATAACAACTCTCCTGAAATCCTTACAACACCCCTATACGTCCTAAAAAACACCCAGTATACGAAAAACGGCCCCGATATACCTTTATTTTAACAAAAATCAAATAAAACAAACTCCCAAGTCCGCTCGCGGGGCGCGACACAGACAGGGAAGCCTGTTACGGGCCGCGACCCTATGACACCAGGCGCAACCTTGGCCTGCCACCTGTCCCATTCGTGGCGAAGCTAGTCGTTGAGACGATAAGGCTAGGGCCTAGCCTAACCTTGTCGCGGGCTGCGAAGGGAGACCCTTAGTGGGTTGCGGGGCGTGAGAAACCCCCTGATCAGCCCTATAAATAGAGGTGAACGGCTTCAGTTCACAATCGTTCAAATTCTCGATCTCTCTCTAAATTCTCTAATAGTAAAAGTAATATTCGGGCATTATACCCACTAAAAAACGAAGCTCTGCCTCCTTGTAAGTATCATAACCCCCGGTTACGTAATAGTTACTCTGCCCGATTGATCTAGAAATTCGTAGCGCATGTCTAGGCTGTGCCTGACTCAGTCGTTGGAGTTCTGTCTCGGGGGAAGGGTATAGCTAATGTAAATTGGGTTATTATACTAACATGTGTGCATTGTTTAATTTAATAGATTATAACCAGGAAGTCACCAGGAAATACCTAAATTAGCAATGTGAGTTAATCCTTCTTTTCGTAAACCCTTTTTGTGAGTAATTCCTCTTTTTGTAAACTGTTTTTACCAAACCTCAATTGTTTTAAATTATATTTAACAGTGATTGAGTATTTGTGATTCTACAATTACTTTCGGTATGTTGGGGTTTTGTATACATAACTTGTTACTACACTGTGAGTAGTAGCATGACCACAAGTCAGGATTGACAGTACTATAGGTGGTAATTAAAGTAGATGTAAACAAATGTAATTGCGGGTTGCCCTCAATTTTGTAAAATGATAAAACTTGTTTGAATTAAACTAGGATTCACTCGCCAGTATTTCTTGCTGATAAAACTTTTTAGAACGTGTTTCAGGTAACAAAATGTGAAAGCCAAATAGAAGCCAGCTGGAGAGCACTGAAGGCTTGGAAAAGTGGCTATATAAGTTACCTAAATAAAGAAGAAGTTTTATTTCAATAAATTAGGGTTTATCCCTAAAAACATGTTTGTAATGGAAACTTGGGATTTTCCCATGTGTTTATTATTATAAAAATGTGGTGTTTTACTCTGATAAACTATTTCCTAACTACGGTCCTGATGAAATTTTCGCTGCCAAATTAACAAAATACCGATACCACCGAATCTGCGTGCCGCGGCCGCCCGCCTCCCGGGGAAGGGGTCGGGGGTTGCGACACTACATATAGGATGTTATAGACCTAGTATAAATAAATCAAGAGAATTTTTGTGTTTATGTTGTTTACAAACTATATGTTCTATTTATGAGTATGGAATTTGGTTTGAATAAATAAATTAGCTTTAATTAGTGTCATGAGTTATGGACAATCTGTACACCTCGACATATTCCGTTGTCGGTTGGGGAGTTACATCTTATAGTATTCCTAGAGATCTAAAAGGTTAGTGGAAGCACTAAGTGTCTTAATGATAACTTGTAAGAGTTGGAAGAGATAGGGGAGTGAAAACTTAATATTACCTTAATTTGCACCTCTTGTACAAGACACTACTCCATCACAACTTGCCTCCTTAAAATATAATGCAACTCTTACAAAAGTTTAATTATTGCTTAAATGTGGGTACACTTAGATTTCTTATCAAAACTAATACGAGTAACAACATTAACTTGTTTCTCTACTAGAATCTCTTGGTCTTCTAATGATAACCCTAAGCATATTGAATTCCTAAAGACTTCTGAGGTCAGTGAGAGTAGTAAAAGTCCTTACGATGACTTGTCAGAAATACAAGAGACCGAGGAAGGGGAGACACATTAATTTTTGTTTTGAATTTAACTCCGATTACATCACTTGTACACCATGCTGCACTGACTTTTACACACTTAGACTCTAATGTTTCTCCTAATATACCTGAAAGTAATAGCAACCTAATCAAGAGCTAATCCATAAAGAAACTCCTAATAAAACCAATAATCAACTCAGTAGGTCATCTAGATTTTAAAAGCCTACTAACTTTGATGATTATGTACCCTTTCTTACTGAAGTTGAAATAGATGTTGGAAAGTTTACCAATCCTATCTCTTCTAATTTAGCCATTAGCATCAATCAATCTTTTAAATAGAATAAAACTATTTTTAGCAAAACTGATATTATGAGTCAGAAGCACGATTGATTGCTAAAGGTTACACTCAAGAAAGAATAAATTATCAAAGAATCATGGTACCTTTTTTACGAAGGTTTCTTTCAGGATCATTACTATTCTAATAGCTTATAATGATTTAAAGCCAAATTAGATGGACATTAATGCAACTTTCCCTAAACAATCTGAAAGTTCTAAACTGAAAGTCAAGAACACTTACTTTGTAAGTCAATGAAATCCATGTATGGGTTAAAACAAACATCACAATGTGATGAAATCTTAATGCAATTATCTTCATCAAGAATCAAGTGTATTAATGCACGTACCTCAAGATGAGTGGGAGCAACTAATGTAAATTTGTCCTTATATAAATGACGTTCTTTTGACAAGTATATGTTATATAAGTCAAAGCTTTGTTCACGCATACTTTGATATGATGAATCTCAAATATACCTCTTACATGATAGATATCAACATATACTAAGATAGATCCAATGAGACATTAGTTTTCATTCCATAAGCTTTACTTTAAAGCAGGTTCTTACACATTAAAAAACAATATTGCTCTCCTTTAGAGGATAAAAGGATAAATGATTTGATTTCCTTACGCTTCATTAAATAGAACCCTTATGTAGGTTCAAGTCTATACTCGTTTAGATATTGCTAACATTGTTGAACACTAGACTAGTCTAGATTATTGTGAAGCATCTTACAATATCTTTAAGAAACGAGAGAGACTATAATTCAAAGAAGAAGTGAGAACTCAAATCGATTGATTACTATAACTTTGTTATGTTTAAAGGTAACAAAATGTCAATTTTGAGGTATATCCTTATGTCAGCAGACAAAACTATCTCATAGAGGAGTCATAAAGAACTGATAAAATAACATAAGTTATAATGACATAATATGTAGCTAATCACAACCCAATTGTCACGATGTTGTTGAAAATTCATCTTCGACTCATACTTTAATATAACTCCATACAAATACTATATTGAGGACTTGCTATGATAAGTCAACTACACATATAACACCACCATCTAACCCCCCCCCCCTAAAACGTGATCTTCAAGATCATCTTAGCCATCATAATTGTATACCCTAAACGGTAACCTAATCAATCAAGAACATGTTAGCCTCCATCACTGCAGTACATTGGCTAAATGAGGTACACATGTTTCATCTTATTGTTTCTATCATGTTTCTCTAAAGAACTCACCAACGTCTTCCACATGGATTGACAAAGGGTGAAAATCCGTAGAACAAACTTGCTCATTTCATTGTTTCATACTTAATAAGGTTATTCTTTCCTTTCACGCTTTGCTTTGATTATGTTATACTTAATTTGATTATGCAGTTTTGATAAACGTGGTATCACCTACATATGTATGGATTAAGTATTTCGTGACCATTATGGGTAAACAAAAATTTTAAAAGGTAACCATTATGGGTAAATAAATAATTGGTAGAACTGTTTGTGAAACTTTTGCTTGCAATTAGGTTTAGTGATAGTAAATCTAATCCGTATAATTAAGTAACTACATTCAAGAGAATGCTTGGTGTAAGTTATATTATTGAAGGTAAAGCCCTTCATTTTACGTAACCTGAGGTGGTTAAAAAAGATCTTTTAGTCTTTCAACAGTTGGACAAGTTAGTTTATTATTAGTTTTAACAAATGTGAGTTTGATAAAACTCTAAAACCAAATAATTAGAAAAAAAAATAGAATAAATGGTCTTCTTTGTTGACGTAAAACTTAAAAATCTCTAGAAAATAAAATATAATAAGATATAAGACTTTGTAAAAAATTTCTTAAGTTTCACTATTCGTTGAATTTCTTTTGTATATGTAACGACTATATAGCCGTCAGAAACATTCACGAAAACCTGGGTAGCAACCAAAATCTTGGTGCCAAAAATCGGGCCCATTGAGAACGGGTCGGCGTTCCCAATTGGGGTCGCCCACCCAAAATACCTTCCTGACACAAACTTATGGTCTTACAAGATCATAAGATCATAAGCATGTTATTTAGATACAACTTGTTTTCCAATAAAATTTATACAATAGTCTTTATATAAAACTTAGGAAAAACTAACAAATCCATTTGTTTAGTTTTTATAAAATACTATATGCTACATATTTAAAAAAAACTAAAAGAAAAATAGTTTCATAAAAAAACGTACCAATTTTTTCAAACATGTAAAAGACCTCCATGCCATTATCAACTTTTATTATTATTATTTTTTTTCTAAAAGAGTAAACTACAGCTTTCTTCATTGATTTTTTTTTTCGAACTTCAGGTTTTGTTCACCTTAACACATTTTGTCTCAGATGTTTCAAGTCTAACGAAATTTAATCTAAATTTACTAACCTTTTGAACTGCTTGAATTCAAAATTAAAAAGTTTAACGTACTGAGAGGGTGTTTAGTGTTGTGTTTTCAAAATAGATTATGCGTTTTCAAAATAGATTTTGTGAAGCATGTAGGTACATGCTTCTCCAAAACTGCGTTTTGAAGGCAGATAATCACTTTTTCATCCAAACACTTCAAAACGTAATCCCAAACACCCACTGAATATTGTTTGAGTCTAATATACAGGGACTCAAAAAGTAATTTACTCAATTTTTTATGTTAATTCTCGTCAAATGACCAAAATATTTAATTATATTTATAACTACCAAGGGTATTTTGGTAATTTGATAAGAATTATGTAGGAAATGGGTCACAGTTTTATTAAGGAAAAATTACAAGTTTTGTCCTTTATCTTTATACCACTTTTCAGACGGTGTCCTTTTTAACAAATGTTGACAAGCGGTGTCGTTTACTAGGTATTTTATTGCAAGTTTAGTCCTTTACACCCAACCCAGTTAAAAAACCCTGTTAATTGTTGACAGGCGGTGTCCTTTACTAGGTATTTTGTTGCAAGTTTAGTCCTTTACACCCAATAATTAACAGGGTTTTTTAACTAGGTTGGGTGTAAAGGACTAAACTTGCAACAAAATACCTAGTAAAGGACACCGCGTGTCAACATTCGTTAAAAAGGACACTGCCTGAAAAATGATATAAAGATAAAGGACAAAACTTGTAATTTTTCCTTTTATTAATAAAACTAATAAAAATAAAGATACTCTCTTTAAATATTTGGGATATTGTAGTACATGAAGTGTGTACAAATTCAAACGAAAATAAATATGAACTACAACATATTTAATAAAACAATCGATTCAAACCAATATCTTCAAAAGATAAAGTCTTCAACTTGATCTTTAACCACGTCTACTTGTATGGTTCGTTGTGTTTTCAGTCCGTTGTGTAGGCTTCAACGAGGTCTTGAACCACGTTTTCTTGTACGATAATTTCCTACAAAAATAACAAACAAATGTTGATGGTTTTGGCTGAGGCACGTGTTCAACATGCTTCCCTTAAAACAGATTTCGCGCCTCTACTAAAGACGACGCGTCTGTCTCCCAGGATACAACAGCCAAAGCAGTTTGTACTGCCGGAGAAGGCCACACGCCCGAGGTTACACCGGATAAAAACATAGTGTTAGACCTTTTGGAAACTAAGAATAGAAATGTAGTTGAATCATATAGAGAAACTTATCTCTATATGTTCCCAACATATGGGTTATCAAGTACTTCTCCAAGGACTCTTCATGGATATCTTTATGTCTCTTTCTTTGTATTCTTACTCGTGTAGTTTTTTTCTATAAAAACCCATTAAGTTATGCATATAGTCTACTTTTAATACAAAAAGATATGGGGTAGAGAAAAGTCTCACTTAATTATAGATTCATTAGACACATAAACTGTAATAAGAACTAATAAATTGATATAAAAACTCTACTTAAGAGTTTATGTTCCATATGAAGAGTCTAGTACTTAAATAGAGATTTATTAGAGAAATAAACTCTAATAAAAACTAATAAATTGACATAAAAACTCTACTTAAGAGTTTATGTTCCATACGAATTGTCTAGTAAATAATTATAATTTCATTAAATTATAATCTTACTAAATTAATATCCATTCATAATATCTAAATTTCTAACAAATAAATCAAAAAAAAAAAAAAAATTAACAAAATTAGTAAATTGGAATAAAAATGTTAAAACTTGAAACGTAAAAGATAAATAATGTTAAAGGTGGACGAAAATGTTTGAAATAAACCTTAGGGACGAAAACTACAGCTTATTTTTTCTAAAAACTAAAACGTAGAAGAAATGAGCAAACCTTAACAACATCAAAAGTTCACACGTATAAATGAGTGAATGACATTCGTTGTTCATTTATTCATCTAGATAAAGAATAAAGGTTCCATTTTCATTTGTTAAATAAGTAATTTTTTCACCGTTATATATATACAAGCAGGTTACGTCATATTTTTTTCCGATTAAAGCCTGTAACTTATTTCTATTTAAACAATTTCTATTTGATATTGACGACGGGCTAATGGGAAATCTCATTTCACCCGCTTTAGGCTACCTTCATGTGGGCCCAACAAGGCATAAGCCCAAACAACAGTTTACCTTGCCCGTTAAGGCTCTCTTCCTGAGAAATGGGTGGTAAACTAAAATCAGAGATTGCAGGCTACAATTAATGGCTGATAAGAAGAGTATCTTGGCAGGCATCGTACTTCTCCAGCCGGAGCATTAAATGAAGCTGATAATCTAACCGTTAGGGGTCAGACACGTGTCTGAGCCCCTCGAAGACTTCTTAAATCCGTCGGATCACCTTAACAAAATATCTCACATGGGAGGTAAGGATTCGTGGTTATATAAGAAACCGAGGAAGACGATCAGAGGGCAGATTAACAGTATCACATTAAAAGCTCTCTCATTTACTTCTCCCTCATTTATTCCGACCAATATTCTTACACATCAAACACACACATACATTTATTGGATTCACACCTTAGAGGAAACATTCCGGTGATCACACTCATCGGAATAGGCTCCTCTCACTTTCCGGCAAGGTAAACATTCTGGTGATCACATTTATTCCGACCAATATTCTTACACATCAAACACACACTTACTTACTCTCACGCCGGAGCTTGGTCACGGATCCCCCTCCCGGGGTCCTCCGTGATGAGGCTAACGGTTTATTCTTTTGTAGCAACACAGATCGGGATATCTGGACGTCAGCGAAGATCCATTGAACGTCAGCAGGGATTTGGGTATTCGAAATTGGCGCCATGCGTGGGACAACAGCCTGACTGCTGTCTCCACACTGAACTCCGACGTCAAAGATAACCCGTTTCAAAAAACAACAACATGGCCACCCCACCCGGTTCACATATCATTCAAACGGTATAGAACGACCATGACAAGGTCACAATGGAAGATATAACCCACGAAGATGAAAACGAAAACCAAGTGGAAGTCCTAGAGAGAGAGGAGACCATCACTCCAGATTGTGTCGCCATGCACAAGGACAAGCTAACAAAGTGCCTCGAAGATTTGGAGAGACAAGAAAAGCTCAACAGCCTTAGGTCCAGACTGTCCTTCGACACACCTTCCAACCAGGAAGGGGTGGACCCACAAAACAAGGGCAGTGGCAGTGACTCACTGGAAACGTTCATGACTGCCCTCAGGCAGATGTCCCCGGAAGAGAGGGAGGATCTCTTTGCGGGAAAGAAAGAAAAAGGGAAAGAAATGGAGAAGGAAGATCAAGGTGGTGATGGTCTGGATCAACCCTACCTTCCTAAAGACTTAGCCGAAATTTCGAAATTCACTAGAAGGATCGCTGAGGCACCTATGCCCCCAAAGACAAAGCTACCTCCAAACTTCGACAGGTATGACGGGACTAGAGATCCCGAGGACCATCTCCATGCCTTTAGAGGTGTAGGACAACTGGGGCGGTGGCCCATGCCGGTTTGGTGCCACATGTTTGTGCAGACCCTAACGGAGGGGGCAAGGCTATGGTTTGACAGCCTTCCCCCAGGGGGGATTGGCAGCTATGAAGAGTTAAGCGAGAAATTTCTGAGAAACTTTGGTCAGCAGAGGAAAGTGGTCAAGAATCCAAACGAGATTCTGCACATAACACAGAGGGACAATGAGCGAATTGACCAGTAAATGGAAAGTTTTGTCAAGGAAATCATGAATATCAAGGACGTCCCGGAGGTCATGAAGATCAGCAGTTTCATTAACGGGTTAAAACATGCACAACTGTGCGAGAAGCTGGGGGAGGAATTCCCACATTCGTTTGACAACCTCATGGACAGAGTCAGAGCCTTTGTTAGGGGTAAAGACACAGTTAGCAAAGCTAAGGAGATGGACACCACACCCCGAAGGCTCACCACGGCTGCTAAGCCCCCTGAAAAATGTACACCTTACTTAAGGAAACCTGCTTTTGATAGAATGTTGCATGACAGAACAAGGCCCTCGTACTCCCCATATAGGCCGCGGGGAAGAGGCTCATCCCCCTACTCTGACAGCTTCACCCCTCTCACCAAAACCCCAAGTGAAATATTGGATACTGAGAGGGTGAAGGGCTCCTTCCTGAGGCCACCACCCATAAAACCCGGGCCAAAAGCACAACCAAACGAGTATTGTGACTTCCACAAAGGGTTTGGCCATAGAACTGATGATTGCATGTATCTAAAGAGAGAATTAGAGGCCGCGGTGAAAATGGGAAAACTGGCCCATTTGGTTAAGGAAATAAAGGAAGGAGGGGGGGGATCACAAAGGGAAAGATGTGAGGGAGCCTGTAAGGGCAGACGTTGACATGATTAGAAGGAGGGATGAGCTTGATACCACCAGAAGTGTAAAAGCCAGAATTCTGGGCTCCCCGAACCATATGAAAGCTCCCATCTTGATGCCACACTTGGAGGAAAACGAAGTACAACGACTCCCCCTCAACATCTCAGCCATAATAGCTGGTCACAAGGTATCCCGAATACATGTGGATGGGGGATCGGGAGTTGAGGTAATATATGAACATTTTTTCCTCAGGTTTGACAGAGATGTAAGAGATCGGCTCGAGGAGTACTCTATCCCCTTAGTAGGTTTCAACAACACTGTGTCACACCCCTTGGGGAAAATCAGGCTCCCATTCACAGTCGGGGTGGGGGACCGCATCCGAACTATAAACCTAACCTTCATAGTGGTCCGGGCACCCTCGAAGTACAATGCAATCCTAGGAAGACTTAGGATTGGGGACCTACAAGCACAAGCGTCGACCCCTCACGGAGCTTTGGTGTTCCAGACGCCAAAAGGCTTGGCTTGGGTAAAATCTGCATGCGAAGTAATTTCCTCCGTGTCTAAGGGGGATACATCTGGGAAGCCACAGAAGGAGGGGATCGAGGAATGGGTCCTCTGTGATAAATTCCCGGAACAGACGGTCAAAGTAGGAAGTCACCTGAGTGATAAATGCAGGAGTGCTCTCAAAGAGCTACTACTCTTCAACATAGACGTATTTACATTTCAACATGGAGATATGACAAGAATCCCAAGAAGCAGTGGCGGAATCAGAACGATTTAGTTAGGGGGTCATCATAAGCTTATATTCTATATTGGTTCAAATTAGGGGGTCCATCTCTAAGTTTATTCTTCAAAAACTCAAAATTTATAAATAAAAATTCAAAAAGTTTCGGTGACCGGAGGGTCAACGGACCCTCTTGCCCCCCTCTGGTTCCGCCCCTGCCAAGAAGCTTAACCGAACACCGACTCAACACATACACCTGGGCAAAGCCAATCAAGTAGAAGAAGCGGAGCATGGGTCCCAGCAAAAGGAGGGCCGCCTGTGAGGAAACCAGGAAACTGCTCAGAGCCGGAATAGTCAGAGAAGTGAAGTACCCATCCTGGGTTGCAAACCCGGTTATGGTTCAAAAGAAAGACGGGGGATGGAGGATGTGCATCGACTTTCAAGATCTAAACAGAACGTGTCCCAAGGACTGCTACCCCTTCCAGAGATAGACGTACAGGTGGACTCTTTATCTCAATACCCACTGAAGTGCTTCTTGGATGCCTACAAAGGCTATCATCAAATACAAATGTCGATAGAAGATGAGGAAAAGACCGCCTTCATCACAGATGAGGGGACATTTTGTTATACCAAAATGCCCTTCGGCCTCAAAAACGTTGGGGCCACCTATCAAAGGTTCATGAATACCCTCTTCAGAGAGCAACGGGGACGAAATCTTGAGGTATACGTCGATGACATCGTTATCAAGAGTCTGACTGAGACGGCCATGATAGGTGATATAGCTGAAACTATCCATACCATGCAAGATGTTAATATGAAGCTAAACCCTGGGAAGTGTTGTTTTAGGGTAGAAGAAGGGAAATTCCTGAGGGTGGTGGTCACTAAGGGGGGAATCAAAGTAAACCCAGAAAAAAACTCAAGTTGTGGCTGAGATGCGGTCCCCCAGGTCCTTGAAAGACATCCAGCAGCTGAACGGAAGGTTAATCACCTGAAACCGCTTTTTGTCAAAAGTGGCAGACAGGACCCTTCCCTTCATGAAAGTGCTGAAGGACTGCCTTCAAATGGACAAGTTCAAATGGATCCCTGAGGCAGAAGCCGCTTTTCAAGAAATGAAGGCCTACATCTGCAAACTCCCAGCCCTGGCCACTCCAGTACCCGGGGAACATCTACTCTTGTATCTATCAGCCTCAAAAACAACCATAAGTGCGGTTATGATGGTGGAACGGGAGGGAAAGCAGATTCCAATATACTTGTTCGGATCCGAGTTTGGATTGATTGTGATTTGTGTTTGAATTAAGATGGAATTATGAGTGAGTTGTGCAGCGGAAATTAAATGGAAGAAAAATTTTCACAATCAAACAGAAGAAATGCTTTCAATCATACATTTTCAACACAGAATCAAATGATTAAATTTATTTCAAACTTTGATTACAATGCATGTATAATTCGCAAACTCCCCCTCAGCCCGAGCTCGGTATTTGTTCGTGCAGGAAGAAGATGGTGAATGAGCTAAACAGAACAATACAGAGTACTGTTCTATTTATAGGCACTAGCAAACTACTGAGCATCTAAGCTGACGTCACCATGAAAGTGACATCTAACCTCCTAACAAACTCTTAACAACTGACCTATACAAACACTGCTATGCCAACTACCGATGTTACAATTCAATACATAAAGTAAACATAAACTGCTGCTGCATCCTTCCACTGCTGTGAATCCAGTAGTACTTGTCATGATCAGCAGTGCTTGAAACAAGGCAGTAGATTGAGCAGCATAGCTTTAGTTCTTCAACAGACTTTGACTTGATCAGCAGTTGTAGGTCATCAGTTTGCATGATTAGCAGATAGGAGGTCAGCAGATGTTGAAACCACTTTCAAGGTGAGAGACTTGCAACCAAACATCTACTTATTCTGGATCCACTGCTCTGATCCAGTTTTGGCTTTCATTATCTGTTCCTTTGGCAGGGTTCAATCCCAACAATCTCCCTCTGGAACAGATAATGCCAAAACTCTTCATTATTGTAGATCTTTATTGCCTCATCAGCAGTTCCCTTATTTGCCCTTTGAGTTGCAATTCAAAAGTTCAGGCTGTATCATCATCATCCCTGCTAAGTGGAAGATTAAGGAGATACTGCAAATCTTCAAGACTCTGGCCAAGAGCTTGTTCCCTTGTTAATTTCTTCACTTCTCCACTAGACTTGAACACTGTCATTACGTGGGTCTGTTTATCAGTTTTCCACTTTAGTACTTTTGAGCCTGGTGGGTTTCTTGGGAGATTTTTATTTGAAGAGGTATTTGGTGATGCTGGCCTATTCATGACTGGCTGAGCAGTACTTGCAGATTGTTCCAGTTCAGATTCTTCTTTCATCATTAACATAATGCCCTCTTTTACAAGGTCATTTCCAGCAATTACATCTTGAACTGTTTCAGCACCAAACTGGTTTTGACTCCTTCTTTTGTAGATGGCAACACCAGCAGGAGCAGTGGTTCTTTTGGCTTTTAGCTTTGGTGGTCGTTTTGAAACCTATGCTTTGGAGTAGTCAGGTTTTTGTGGAGCTGTTAGATCTTTCTTCCTAAGTTCCTCCAACCTTTTATAGGTGGCCCTGACCCTGGGTTCTCCCCACTTTAACACAGAGTTCCTTGACCCATAATCAGTTGTAATAAGTTCCTCTTTCATTCTTTTCAACTCTAATGCCTTTTCAGTTTCAAATTGTTTGAATTTTTCAGGAGGAGTCTGCTAGACTTTATTTTCGATCATTTCATGAATCCTGGCTACTTCCTTTTCAAGCTCAGGAATGGTCCAGTGTTTGTACATGTGTTTCTCCCCCTTGTATTTCTTGTAGGTCATGATATTTTCAATGTAGTCTTTCTTAGGGTCTCATCAGCCCTTTCTGAAATTTGTTGACTAACATTTTTGGCAAATTGCTCCATTGTTCTGACCTGTGTGAGAAGAAACTGATAGTTTTGCTGAAATTCCCTATCAGATTTCCCTTGTTTATTTTTGTTAGCGATATCCTCAGCTTGCTTGGCTTTAATTTCTAAATATTCTTCAATGTTGTTTGGCCTAGGATATCCTTTAACTGAAGGCAAGCTCCTTTTGGCAGGGTTATCCTCATAGTAGAAAGATTTGATTTCATCTCTAACTGCTATGAGTTCTAAAGGAAACACAACACCTGCAGGAGGTAATGGCTTTTGAATTTGAGTTGAAGAGAGAGGAATGGGTTTTGGAACTGTGACAAGTGCTTGGGATTTTGAAGCTGTTGGTGGTGGTGATGGAGAATCATTATCTGATATGATAATCCTTCTCCTTTTTAATTTAGGAGAGGCAGATGATGTTTTGGGTGGAACAGTGGAGGTGGTTTGAGTGGCAGTGGTTTGTGACTGACAAACAGCTGTTGAAACAACTGGTGTTTCAACCACTGTTGTCATTACAACAGATGTTTTAACATCTGTTGTCTTCTACTTTATGGCAGGAAGTGATGGTGGAGATGTTGTTTTTGGTGGTGATAAGGCAGTGGTAGTGGTGTGTGTTGAAGTGAGACCAGTTGTTGTAACAACTGAAGTACCAGCAGATGTTGGTACAACAGAAGTTGCAACAGCTGTTTGGGTGGAGGTTTGATGTTGGTGGCTTTTGGACAGTGGTTTTGAAGTATGCTTTGGAAGACTGGATGGTGTGGACTTGGGTTTCCTTACTTTTCTAGTAAGATTTCTTTTTGGAACAGGATTTTGATCATCCTTTTCACCAGAACAACCCTGCGCATTCAGCTCCATGAAAGCTCTCTTCTCCTCATTCCACCTTGATAAATCCTTTGCCGCTCTATCCCTTTTTACACTTATGACACCATCATCAAGTGCATTCTGGGTAACATCAACCTTCTTGCTACCATCTGGCAAGGGAATATTTCTGAGCATTGCATCCTTTTCTGGATCAAGATACAATCCATTATCAATCCCTTTCTTTGTCCACTCCTTAATTTTCTCCCCATTTTGGCATTATCTATGGGGATTTCATCAATAATCAGAACTGTTGGAGGAGCAGTGCCAGTGGTTGCCAACAGATGTGATTTTAGAGCCTTGATGTTTGCTTGTGTGGTTTTGAAACTAGACTCCATTGTTTCTCTAAGCTCTTGAACATGTTTTTCATGCTGCAGCTCAGCCATCTGTTGTTGTTGGTGGAGAAATGGTTGAAAAAGATTCCAGAGCTCATTTGTAACATCTGCTAGGTGCTTGAGGTGGAACAGCAGTGGATGGTACCATTTGAACTGTTAACAAATGTTGCAGCATGTCTTTGATTTCTACAACTGATGTATCCAGCTTTTCAACTCTTGCCGTCAATTCCTGGTACTTTAAACCATCACCCAATTTAATGGGATCATCTGATTTCCCACTAGCAGTGGTTTTATCAGATGTTTGAGGTAGGGAGTGTACTCCAAACATCAACAACTGATGCCCCTTTTTCTTGGTACTGGGGTCTTCTTCCTTCAACACTTGATAATCTTTTTGTAACGCCATGCGTTTTCATAATTTCCCTATTTAGAAACCATTGCTTGGATTTCTATTTTCGGAAACCTTGTATTCTTGTAATCGTTTCTTTCTTTGTAATCTTTATCAAATTGAGACTTGGATCATTAATGAAGCTTATATTTTGTTACATTTATGTTAAACGCATTCTATGTATACTCGTATGTTCGATTTGGTGAATCAGTCTATGTTTAATCGTGATTCTTGGAAACTATGTGCGAAACTTGTAATTAAACTAAACTTATGCATTGAACGTGTTTTGAACGAGAACGATACTTAGTTTCGACATTCATGCACTCAATTATACTTGGCTTATGATAATCATACTTGTCTTGCCCTTAAACAATGCTTATATGACAAGAACATCCCCTAAAACTCTTAAAAACCCTAAACTATGAACTACAGGGGCCAAATTGTCATTTTTCAAACTTAATTTCATAATCCATGTGCTAGCGTAGCGCGACGGGTATAGCCTGGTTGCTAGCGCTACGCGAGCGCCTTGTTTCGGCAGACTTGTGTTTTCTTTCAAATTTTGCACGAAATCCAACTCTCCAACCTCACCCAATCACCTTTAATCCACCTCTAATCACCTCCAATCACCTCTAATCTCTTCCATTATAAATACTCACCTTCTCCAACCCATTTTACACTTTCACAACTCCTAAATCTTCACTAAATTGCTCTCTAATCAGCTGAGAATCTGAGTTTTGGACAGATTCGTGAAGCTTCACAAAAGTGAGTGTAACTTGTTCATTTCTCAACCAAATCACTTGGTTCTTCTTCCTAATGCTTTGTTATGTCCTTGGGTTCGAATCCTTGGTTTTTCTTTGGAAGAATCATGCTTGGATTTGCCCTAAAATGGACTAAAACTTTCTGTTTGTTTTATATTATTCAAATGACATGTTATTTCTTATCCAACTTGTGTCTAACACATCTCAAACCAATGTCCTAATGCTTACAACCCCTCTTATGGTTGGTTAAGCTTAAAAACATGGTTGAGACATCTAAATCAGAGGTTAAAACCTCATAAACCTTCTGTTTTAATTAGGGTTTTACCCACAAGTAATGTTCAAGTGTGAAACTTGTTGAATGTGTGATGGTTGGATTAGCTTGGGCTATCCTTCATAAGAATCCACTCATTACTTGATGTTTTACTATAGATTAGTTGTTGTTAATACTTTGATACTTGTATGTTCATGACCCTCCTTGTTGTTTATAACAACAAGTGTACTGGTGAACAATAGAGGTGCCTAAATGGAAGCTTGTTCTTCCTACCTCATGTATGTATTCTATGACACAAAGAGGTACCTAAATGGAGACATTAATCTCCTACCTCATGCTTGAATCTTAAGACTTGTAAAACTATATAATATCTAAGTTATTCTATACGTATACATCTAAGTAACTAAGACTTGATGATGACTTAATAGTTATTTGTTAAGTGGACGTTACATCATCTATGACCATGCCCTTGTTACGACTCTAATGGATCTTAGAATCCATGAAATCATACCAACTCTTTTGAGTTTCAATAGTGTCAAGAACAAGAGTTATGTGTACAAGATGATTATTTTCACCTATGTTACTTTCTTTATATTTTAAAAACTCCGAATCTATAATCTTCCGTATACGCCAAACTCACACACCTACGTTTCCTTGTGTAGAAGGACAAGGTGCTCCAAACTAACTCATCTACAAACTTGCTCTCGGAACTTCAAGTCACCACTTGTAAACCGTGAGTATACTCGAACCCATTTCTACTTTTAACACTTTGGGTGCAACATGTATTCTATATTAAACGCACACGACACTTGAAACTTATTAGAAACTTACTCTATCCATTTAAATATGAAACATGAAACTTGTGAATCTTGAGACTTTTTGTGCAATGTGAACGTTTAATTCTTGTGTGTAGTTCCGCCTTAACAATAGTAGTGCTATAGGAGTAATGCACCTCCCCGTTAGTCTTTGGGGTATTGTTAGGAGGAGACATATCAACCTCCCGTTAAACTTTGGGTTAGGTACTTTAAACGCATTGGGAAACTTGGGCTATCACTTGGACTACGTAAACTAGCACGTTGAAACTATTTTGTTATGTTCATGTTGGATATGAGTTTTTATTCTATTATGCTATGTAAACAAACTTGTATACTCGCTCTTTGCTTTTGCATTGAAACTCTATTTTAATACATGTTGCAGGTTGATTATTGAAGTATGGATGATTCATGAAACAAGTTTAGGGTGGACTAGATACACACCTAGATTAATCTATCATTTTGTTTGTTATGTTATGTTATGAAACAAAGTTGTTATTTCCTTTTGAATTATGTATGACATTTATTTTTGAAATGAAATTTGAATTTAAATTAATCATTGTCACATAGTGTTATGACGTTTTGAGCAATCTACACACTTCGTCTCATCCCGATGTTTCCGCCATCGGTTGGGGTGTGACAGATTGGTATCAGAGCCATAACTATAGGGAATTAGGAAAATTGCCATGCTTTTGCCCTAATCTATAGTTCTAGGAATTTTGTCTCTTATTTGTTGTTTAAAACTTTGTACTCTACCATGCATGCTCCCTAGCTATACTTTTGATTGAATTTATGTGCCTTTCCTAAGGCTAACACGAATACACTTATGCTATTTTTATACTCTTGTAACACCAACGAGAAGAATTTACCAAAATAGGCGTGAAACCCACAATTTGGTAAACGACTCTCACTCTACCTTAATCTATTTTTGCACGAAATTTCACCATTAAGCTAGGAGTGACATCCACATCTTAATGGTAATTTCCGTTTCAACTCTAGTGGACCCTCGTCAAAGTGTCAAAATTTTATTTTGGCCGACGAGTACCAACCACATTTAGGGTACGAAATCGTCAAGTTAGGGGTGAAACCCGCATCTTGTCGATTAATCCCATTCCTTGATTTTTATTCTCGCCAAAGTCCCGAATGTTTCAATCATTTAGAGATGTGTAGTAACCGGAAGGGTAAGATACCGTTAATCGCTTCTCGACGAGAGTATCTTACTTATAGGCCAAAGCACAATATCTCTAATTCGAAAGAACTTTCGACCCACTTTGGAATTGTCGACGTTTCTCTACCCGAAACATTCCTATGTTTTATTGAGCCTCTCTTTGATGTATCTCAATTTATATGTGATGTTATACTTGAACGTTCATTCATTTCGAAATGTCGTTTTAATCATTTCGCACGTTATCGCAATCACAAACAATAATAATCCCTCGTGAACAAACTAAATTTACAATGCTTTCATTTATTCATGTTATGTTAGGTGGAATTCATGATTATGCTATATGAGACGTTTAAACTTTTATACTATGCAAATCAACTTGAATCTTTACGCTATGTGACCCTTATGCTATGTGATCAATTTCATTTTCTTAAACAAACGTTATGACCAAGTCTCACCTACTCCCTCTTTTCAAATTCGAATTATTTTTTTTTTGAAATCTCACTTTTACGCATATATCGTACGAACACTTTATCATACATTTCTACATTGTTCACATACATGATTTCACATAATTTCATTTATACCTATTGTAACAATAAATGGAGACATATCATCAAGATGGGAGTGATTTCCTTACCTTGACGACTAACTCCGTTTCTTTTCTCATCTTACAACGACCTCGCCGACGAATTAGGGATGATTCTCTTACCTAGGTGATCGTTACCAATATTTTCCTTAATAGACTATATTACGTAAACATGATCACGTTTATATCTAAATCGTTTATCATTAGCCAAATCCCTATTTATTCCAACATGCATTGTTTATATAAACGAATTTCTTATTCTACAATCTATTTTATATAGCTCGTACACACAAAAATTGTGAACATTTACCCTAAACGCTTATACCTCGATTTTCAAAATTTACGAAATGCTACTTATCAACCTAGTTGGTTTAATAAATCCATTGCCCACGAAATTTTGTATTCAACGTAACAAAAAAAAAAAAAGGACTCATCTTATGCGCTAAAACTAGAGATTTTCTATTTTCAATTAGGAATCAAACCAATTTTTTTTTCACGCACATCTATAAAATACTACCAATGTTATACAATCATTTACTAAAATTTCTTTCAAAATCAGTAAAATGCTTTTATTAAAGACGCTTTTTCAACAATCACTAAGATCGTATACCAAAATCCTTTTTCTTACGAATCAACGTTGTCACAAAAATCTCTAAACTTCGAATTTCTCCTTTAATGCAAGATCATTTAAAACGATGCAAACTTATTTACTTCTAGAACCTTTTCAACCATTATTCAATACGTCGGTTTAATTTAAATGTGTGGGTAAGGAAACTTCGTAAGAACCAACCCTCTTCAACGAATGAATTTTTTTTCTTTTTTAAAAACAAGAGTAGCATTTCTTTTCTTTCACAAAGTATAACACACATAACCAATAGATATTTTATACTCTCTTTACATCTATGAACTAGATTCTATATTTCATGTCAACTCAATCTATTTTGATTTTAATTAAACTTCACGCTTTGCTCAAACAACTATACATGCATACTATCTTACGTGTTCTAGTTTATATCTCACGACAAATTCGCATATGCCCCTCATTTTGTTTTTCCTACTCAAAACTTTTACTTATTACACCCATATCCATATTCGTATTTATACATCTTACGCTTACACATTTATGTTAATTTTCATAATCATATACATATTCATACACTTTATATTATACTCATGTTCACAAATTATACATTTACGCTATACTTATGTCCAAGTTTATATTCATAATAACACAATTATATTTACACTCACTATTACGTTTACGCTAATATTCATATTCGTGTTTATAATCATATATCCTACTTGTACCTGTACCTATACAACTATGCTTAAACTTATATTCACATCCATATATTTTCCTCATACCAATACAATTATGTTTATACGTAAATTTATAGTTATACTCGCATTTATACAATTTATGATAGACTCATACTTATACATATACTCTCATTTATACGACTTACGTTCATGCTCACGCTCATTCGTTTATGCTCAAAATTGCACTCACATATATATACTCATATTTTTACTCGTACTCCTGGCATGCGTTTTGTGTTTATGCTCTCGTGCGTGTTCGTATTTAAACTTATCCTAGACTCATGCTCTTTTTTTTACACAAAATTTATACTTTCGCACTATACGCGGGCGAAACCCGAGAGATTCGCTTACGTTGTCATACTATTTGGAACACAAGCATGCTTATATGCTATGCCTCTATGCACGCAATCTTATTTTTTTGAATTTATTTATACCTTAATTCATACACAACTAGTACAAGTTATACGGATCATGTGACGATCAATGTAATCGCGGGTGCACACGGGATTATAGTGATAGTCGTATGAGAACCATAGAGTGTACTATTGTGTATGGTAAGACACGGAACGTAACATGACACCGGATACGAAACGGACGTCACATGGTCAAAAGATGGTGGATACGCCGCTGGTACTTCCTATATATAAGTGTTTTCACCATGTTACCAAACTCTCGTAAAACGTGCCATGAGAAATTCAGTGTTTTGAAGACCTTTTTGGACCTTATTACCAAAACTTTTTCAAACCTTCCGTCTTCCTAAATTTCGGGACGAAATTTCCTAAAGGAGGGGAGACTGTAACGCCCTGCGTTTTCATAAGTTCCCTATTTAGAAACCATTGCTTGGATTTCTATTTTTGGAAACCTTGTATTCTTGTAATCGTTTCTTTCTTTGTAATCTTTATCAAATCGAGACTTGGATCATTAATGAAGCTTATATTTTGTTACATTTATGTTAAACGCATTCTATGTATACTCGTATGTTCGATTTGGTGAATCAGTCTATGTTTAATCGTGATTCTTGGAAACTATGTGCGAAACTTGTAATTAAACTAAACTTATGCATTGAACGTGTTTTGAACGAGAACGATACTTAATTTCGACATTCATGCACACAATTATACTTGGCTTATGATAATCATACTTGTCTTGCCCTTAAACAATGCTTATATGACAAGAACATCCCCTAAAACTCTTAAAAACCCTAAACTATGAACTACAGGGGCCAAATTGTCATTTTTCAAACTTAATTTCATAATCCATGTGCTAGCGTAGCGCGACGGGTATAGCCTGGTTGCTAGCGCTACGCGAGCGCCTTGTTTCGGCAGACTTGTGTTTTCTTTCAAATTTTGCACGAAATCCAACTCTCCAACCTCACCCAATCACCTTTAATCCACCTCTAATCACCTCCAATCACCTCTAATCTCTTCCATTATAAATACTCACCTTCTCCAACCCATTTTACACTTTCACAACTCCTAAATCTTCACTAAATTGCTCTCTAATCAGCTGAGAATCTGAGTTTTGGACAGATTCGTGAAGCTTCACAAAAGTGAGTGTAACTTGTTCATTTCTCAACCAAATCACTTGGTTCTTCTTCCTAATGCTTTGTTATGTCCTTGGGTTCGAATCCTTGGTTTTTCTTTGGAAGAATCATGCTTGGATTTGCCCTAAAATGGACTAAAACTTTCTGTTTGTTTTATATTATTCAAATGACATGTTATTTCTTATCCAACTTGTGTCTAACACATCTCAAACCAATGTCCTAATGCTTACAACCCCTCTTATGGTTGGTTAAGCTTAAAAACATGGTTGAGACATCTAAATCAGAGGTTAAAACCTCATAAACCTTCTGTTTTAATTAGGGTTTTACCCACAAGTAATGTTCAAGTGTGAAACTTGTTGAATGTGTGATGGTTGGATTAGCTTGGGCTATCCTTCATAAGAATCCACTCATTACTTGATGTTTTACTATAGATTAGTTGTTGTTAATACTTTGATACTTGTATGTTCATGACCCTCCTTGTTGTTTATAACAACAAGTGTAGTGGTGAACAATAGAGGTGCCTAAATGGAAGCTTGTTCTTCCTACCTCATGTATGTATTCTATGACACAAAGAGGTACCTAAATGGAGACATTAATCTCCTACCTCATGCTTGAATCTTAAGACTTGTAAAACTATATAATATCTAAGTTATTCTATACGTATACATCTAAGTAACTAAGACTTGATGATGACTTAATAGTTATTTGTTAAGTGGACGTTACATCATCTATGACCATGCCCTTGTTACGACTCTAATGGATCTTAGAATCCATGAAATCATACCAACTCTTTTGAGTTTCAATAGTGTCAAGAACAAGAGTTATGTGTACAAGATGATTATTTTCACCTATGTTACTTTCTTTATATTTTAAAAACTCCAAATCTATAATCTTCCGTATACGCCAAACTCACACACCTACGTTTCCTTGTGTAGAAGGACAAGGTGCTCCAAACTAACTCATCTACAAACTTGCTCTCGGAACTTCAAGTCACCACTTGTAAACCGTGAGTATACTCGAACCCATTTCTACTTTTAACACTTTGGGTGCAACATGTATTCTATATTAAACGCACACGACACTTGAAACTTATTTGAAACTTACTCTATCCATTTAAACATGAAACATGAAACTTGTGAATCTTGAGACTTTTTGTGCAATGTGAACGTTTAATTCTTGTGTGTAGTTCCGCCTTAACAATAGTAGCGCTATAGGAGTAATGCACCTCCCCGTTAGTCTTTGGGGTATTGTTAGGAGGAGACATATCAACCTCCCGTTAAACTTTGGGTTAGGTACTTTAAACGCATTGGGAAACTTGGGCTATCACTTGGACTACGTAAACTAGCACGTTGAAACTATTTTGTTATGTTCATGTTGGATATGAGTTTTTATTCTATTATGCTATGTAAACAAACTTGTATACTCGCTCTTTGCTTTTGCATTGAAACTCTATTTTAATACATGTTGCAGGTTGATTATTGAAGTATGGATGATTCATGAAACAAGTTTAGGGTGGACTAGATACACACCTAGATTAATCTATCATTTTGTTTGTTATGTTATGTTATGAAACAAAGTTGTTATTTCCTTTTGAATTATGTATGACATTTAGTTTTGAAATGAAATTTGAATTTAAATTAATTATTGTCATATAGTGTTATGACGTTTTGAGCAATCTACACACTTCGTCTCATCCCGATGTTTCCGCCATCGGTTGGGGTGTGACACTTTTGATGGAACAAGTGGTTAATACAAACTCACTAGCAGATAACAGAGGTGTTATGGAAGGAATTGCCTCCAAGGAAGTCTTATTGATGTAACCACTGTCCAAGTGTAGACCTGTAGGTTCAACACTTGTAGTGGCTGCTTCACTTGGAGTACCACCAAGAGTTACTTGTAACTCAAGGGGTGTAACCTCCTCAGGTTGTGTTGGTGGGTTAGCAAAGATTGATACATCAGGCCCAGTCTGTTGTTGAAGTATATTCTCATGGACAGGTGATTGAGAAGGACTGGTTTGTGCCAGGTTCAGATCAATTACATCCAACAGTAGTTTGGTGTTTGGAGGAATTGGGGATGTGAGTTTGGGTGTAGAAAGATGAGTTGCCCCGGGTATTGGGCTGTGGATGATGGAAACAAGTGCTTCCAGAGCATCATGACCCTTGTTGTACAACCTATTATTTTTGTGAAGAGACAGGAGGAGTTTCGGCTAGGGTTTGAGATATTTTTACCAACTGCTGTGAGGAAGTAGCAGCAGTGGTTTGTTGTGACTTTTGTGCTGTCACAGGCAGTTGCTCTGGTATCTCATCCTCCGGAGTTGCCTTTTTGGTGGGTTTGGTGGGTTTTTGATTTTTCTTTTTCTGTGGCTTTTTGGTGATTTTAGGTGTGGGTTTCAAGGCAGTTGGTTGGCTACCTTGATCACCTTGAGCAGTGGGCTCAGCAGCAGATACCTGAGGAGCAGTGTTTGCTGCTAAAGTCTGCTCAGGCACCTCTGCTTGTGTTTTGCAAGGTGTTGACATTCTTGTAAATGTTTCAGCAGTTAAGCTGTTTATCTGAAAAGAATCACCTTGGTTTATTACCGCAATATCATCCTTACTGAATTTTTTCTCAAAATAATAACTTAAAAATCTTGGAAACAGTAAAAATGATTTTGTTTCAACATTTTTAACCAAATCACTGAAGATTACCTGGGAATAATTGAAATTTTCTTCTTGAAGTATAGCAGATCCCAGATTTTGAATCTTCAATGGTATTTCATTAAAAGAAGTGGTTTTATTTGAAACACACATGAGGAGGGTATGGAATAAAAATCGTGTTGCAGGAGGGAAGAAACCTTTTTGTAAGGCATCCCTCTTCATCATTGTGTCTGTATACCCTCTCTCAATGAAGTCAATTTTTAACTCGTTTTTAGGGAAAGAATTTTTACCTTCCTGATCATCGAGCTGAAAGACTTCTGATAAAGATTGCGGTGTGATGCAGACTGCCTTTTTCTGCAGAGTAGAGTTAATGGCTATGACATCTTCACCTTTTTTTTCAAGGGTACAATTTTTCCAAAACTCTCTCTGAGTTTGCAGGAAAATGGGTGCATCAACGGTTAACAAAGTTTTGTATTTTGATGCGTTGAGCATATCGAGGATGGAATCAAATGTATCGATGTTGCCGGGTTTTGTGAGAAGACCCAGAAGATTATGAGACGGTTTATGTGGGATTTCTATGGAGGTACCCTTTTGAGCAGCCCCTTTAGAAGATTTTGCGGATGATTTCGATTTTGTCATTTTGAAGATGAGAATCGAAAATGAGACTGTGAAGAAATTTGATGAAATGTGATGGAAACTGCTTTGAGAAGAGAACTTTTAAGAATTCAATTCGATAGTGAAACCCTGTTTGGGGTTTGAAAGGGGGGTTTTATGGAGGAAAAGTGAATGCTGACGTGGCAGCGGTTACAAAAGGTCTGACCACTATGTACTATCCGCATGCCATCCCCTGGTGAAGTGAAGGACAGTACTTTTGAACAGTACTTTTTGTGAAAACAACTGGTGAAGACAGTAGTTGTAACGGTAATGGAGAACAGTGGATGCTTTTAACTATCAGTGGATAGCATAGCAGTGGATACAACACTGATTTTGAACATCAGTGCTTGTCAGAGGAAAATGAGAATAGGGGATGACTTTCAGCAGTGGACAGACGTTTGAAGTAAAGCATATTTTTGAACCCATCAGTGGTTATGGCAGACTTTTAGGATTTTTCATGAAAAATTCATTTTTAGCTATTTTTAAGGATGGATTTTTGATTTTCTGAAAACATTTTAATGCTTTTATTCATAGAAAAACAGGATTTTGCCTGCTATTCCATGTTTAGCATGCCAATCCTAGAGATCAAGCTTTCAAAGGTGGATGTGTCTAATGCTTTGGTTAGCACATCTGCCAGCTGATCTTTAGTTGGAACATGATGCAGAGAAATCAAACCTTTTTCATAGCAATCCCTCACAAAGTGATGTCTGATGTCGATATGTTTGGTGGTTGAGTGGGAAATTGGATTTTTGATGATATTTTCTGCTGCCTGGCTGTCCAACATGAGTGGTGTCTTCAAGGCAGTGATACCAAAATCCAGTAACTGATTTTGAAGCCAGAGTAGTTGGGCTGTACAGCTTGTAGCAACTATATATTCTGCCTCAGCAGTGGATGTAGAAACAGCTGCTTGCTTTTTGCTTTGCCAAGATACTAAGAAATTGCCTAGGAATTGGCACCCTCCTGAAGTGGACTTCCTTATTTTATCACATCCAGCAAAGTCACTATCTGAGAAACCTGAAAGCTCAATTTTACCATCAGCTGGATACCAGATACCAAGTGTGGGAGTACCTTTGAGGTATCTGAATATCCTTTTTACAGCAATAAGGTTTGACTTTCTAGGGGCTGATTGGGATCTTGCACAGACACATGTTGCAAACATGATATCTGGTCTAGATGCAGTTAGGTACAATAAAAACCCAAACTTGCTTCTATATAATGTCTGATCAACCAAATCATCCTTTTCTTCAGACTTGACCAATTTATTGGTTGCAATGGGTGTACTACATGGCTTACAATCATCCATATCAAATTTCTTTAAAAGTTCTTTGGCATATTTGCCTTGATGGATGAAAGTACCATTTTGCAGCTGCCTTACTTGGAGACCAAGAAAGCACTGGAGTTCACCCATTGCACTCATTTCAAACTCAGCTATCATGAGTTGCCTGAACTCTTCACACATTTTATTACATGTGCTTCCAAAAATGATGTCATCCACATAAATTTGGACAATCATCAGATCCTTCCCTCTCCATTTTAAAAACAGTGTTTTATCAATCCTGCCTCTGGTGAAACCAATGGAAAGTAAAAAGGTGGACAGAGTTTCATACCAGGCCCTTTGTGCTTGTTTCAATCCATACAAAGCTTTATTTAACTTGTAGACATGATCTGGATTAAATGGATCCTCAAAACCTGGAGGTTGACAAACATAAACCTCCTCTTGAATCTTACCATAGAGGAATGCACATTTGATATCCATTTGATACACCTTGATGTTGTGGTTGACAGCAAAGGCCAGAAAGAGTCTGATAGCTTCAAGTCTTGCTACATGGGCAAATGTTTCATCATAGTCAATGCCTTCTTCTTGTCTGAAACCTTGAACCACAAGCCTATCTTTATTCTTGACAACAATACCCCTTTCATCAGTTTTATTTTTAAAGACCCATTTTGTGCCAATAGGACTCACACCCTCTGGCAATGGAACAAGCTCCCATACTTGTTGTCTTCTAAACTATTGGATCTCCTCTTGCATGGCTTCTACCCAGCTGTTGTCTTTCAGTGCCTCTTGGTACTTGACTGGCTGATGGAGTGATATAAGTCCAGCAAAAAGACAAATGTTTTGGGATTGCTTTCTTGTGAGCACCCCTTCATTGATGTTGCCAATGATTTGATCTGGTGGATGAGATTTCAAGAAGATGAGCTCTCCTTGGTATGGGACAATGGCATTGAGTGGTAAAGGCTGCAGATGTGTATCATCTGAGCTAACCACTGCTGGTGACTTTGATGACCCAGCAGTGGCTTCAAAAGGTGGTGGCATAGGAGGTAAAGATGTGGACACCTGCTGACTTTGATCCACTGTTTGAGGACTTTTGTCAGCAGTGTTTGATGATGTGGAAGCAGTGGTTAGTGGGCTACTTTGGTCAACAACTATTGAGGTAGCAGTGGTTGAGCTTTGACAGCTGTTTTGGACATCTGCTGCTCTTCCCATTGTGGCAGACTTTTGTTGAAGAATGATGATCTCATACCCATAGTCTGGTGATGAATTTTCTGATGGACCTGCACTGTTAGTCATGACAGCAGTATTTTCAAAAGTGAATTTTTCAAGATCAAACAATTCTGCAGGGTTTGCAGGGATTTTCATTGATGAAAGTTCATTGAACTTTACATTCAAAGTCTCTTCCACTGCTTTGGTCCGTGTGTTGAACACTATGTAGGCCTTAGTAGTGGTTGAGTATCCCAGGTGGTATCCCATATCAATTTTGGCTGCAAACTTTGAGATAGAATCTTTTAAGTTTAAAATGAAACATGGGCAACCAAAAATTTTGAAATATGAGATTAATGGCTTAATTTTATACAGAATTTCATAAGCAGTCTTTTTGTGCCTGGGGTTGATCAAAACTCTGTTTTGGATATAGCAAGCAGTATTTACTGCCTCTGCCCAAAAAGTTAATGGCAAACCTGAATCTGCAAGCATGGTTCTGGCAGCCTCAATCAATGTTCTATTCTTCCTTTCAACAACCCCATTCTGCTCTGGTGTTCTAGGGATGCTGTACTGCCTTACAATCCCTTTCTTCACACAGAAGGCATCCAACTCCTTATTTTTGAATTCTGTGCCATTGTCACTCCTGAAGACTTTACTGGAAGGTTAAATTGCTTTTCAACCTGTGTCACAAAGTCTTGCAAAATGCCTACCGTCTCATCTTTTGAGTGTAAAAAGAAGGTCCATGTAAACCTAGAGAAGTCATCAACAATAACCAAACAATATCTCTTCTTTTTTAGACTCATAACTTGCACTGGGCCAAACAAATCCATGTGCAGCATTTGCAAACACTGGGTTGTTTTGGACTCTTCAATGGCCTTGAAAGAGCTTTTATGTTGTTTTCCTTTTAAACAGGAATCACAATGCTCAGGACATGAAAACATTTTTTGTGGTAAGCCTCTCACAAGGCCATTTTTGGAGATTTCAGTGATGGGTTTGAGATTAGTGTGCCCCAGTCTTCTGTGCCAAAGTTCTGTCTCTTTGTTAGAGGCAGCTGAGAACAGACAGGCATCAGCTCTGGGGCATTCTTTTGACATGTCAACAACATAAACATTGCCACTTCTTTGAGCAACAAGTTTAGTTGTGCCTTTCTTGATTATTGCTTCAATCTTATTAACCATTTCTGGTCCAACAATCCTACAACAATCCTTAGTGAAAAATGAGCCAAACCCTTTATCACTCATTTGAGACACACTTAGGAGGTTGAATTTTAGATTGTCTATAAGATTGACATTTTCAAATTTTACATTTACAGACTTTACTGTACCAGACCCCAGAACTTTTCCTTTACTATTATTACCAAAGGATATATCACCCCCTCCATGAATTTTGAAATCTTGAAGAAGGGCTTTACATCCTGTCATGTGCCTGGAGCCTCCACTATCTACATACCAAAGACTATCTAAGCATGCAGAAGCTCCATGCACATGAAGTAAAAGGATTAGTTCATAAAGGTCTCCAAAGCCAAGAGGGCTTTGGATGGGGTCTTAACAGTGTTTGGGATGGATGCAGATGTATGGACAATGGTTAGCACAGGGGTTTGAACATTTTTGAGAATGTTTTTCTCTAACCACTGTTGGGGGTCTTGACCCATCATCTGTTGATAACCAAAAGGATGCCTGTTCACTCTTGGTTTATAGGGCTTTTTGTGAGCCTCATAAACGTGTGATGCATGTTCACCTTTGGTATGATGCTTTGTCCTTGCCTTTTCTGAAATGATTGGCTGGAGGTGCATCAGTCACCCGTACATCCCTTTGAACAGATGTTTGGTTCAGCTGTTTTGTGACAGCAGTTTGGACAGGGACAAACAGTGGTTGTTTCTTGGTGAATTTAACAGATGATGCTGATGAACTTAAGGATGTTTTTGCAGTGTATTCTTTCTTCTTCTCATCAAAGTTTTCGAGATACACACATTCCTTAGTTTTGTGGTTATTTTTACCACAGATGGTGCAGCTTTCAGCAGAAACAATGACATTTGTTTTGTTTAGATCATGTGCTTTTAGATGAAAAAAATCTTTTGTAAGATGATTCCTCTTTTCACAAAAATCACAAAACATGTTTTTAATCTTTTCTCTTTTCTTCCTTTTCTCAGATTCCTTTAAAACAGAGTTTTGAACCTTTGTTGGGATATCTTTTATAGGAATGACCCTTGCTTTTGGAGCTTTTACACCATCAGTGGTTGTGAAATCCATTGGTTTGAAGTTTTCCAGGATGTCATACTCATCAGACCATGTGGGTTTAAATGGTATTTCTCAATCTCTTCAAAAGTTGAAGATCCCACCACTACTAGAAAACTGCTACTATTCCCACTACTAGAATAAATTTTCTTAACTTTCAGACGCATTTCCCACGGAATATTTATTTTTTAAAATTTTGTGCTTAAAACAATTATATTTATATTTATTATATAATATTTATTAAATTTAATTTTCTTACACAATTCCTACGAATTTTTTTTTCTTCCTACACAATTCCAACGGAATCTATTCGTTTTCCCTACAGAGTTGCTACGGAAATATTTTTTTTCCTACACAGTTCCTACGGAAATATTTTTTTTCCTACACAGTTCCTACGGAAATATTTTTTTTCCTACACAATTCCAACCGAATGTATTCATTTTTCCTACGCATTTCATACAAAACTAGTTTTGTTTTCTACACAATTCTAACGGGATGTATTCCTTTTTCCTACGTAATTCCGACAAAATTGTTTTTTTACTACACACTTTTCTTACGCATTTCCTACGAAACTATCTTTTTTTCCTACAGAATTCCAACGGAATTTGACAAAACCTGTTGAGTCTTTTTCCTACACATTTCTCACGGATACATTTAAAAAATAACAGAAAAAACAAAAAAAAAATACCTGCTTTTTTCCTGCTAAAAGATGCATACTGATAAAGATGATTCGGAATATAAATTTAACAAAAACAAATAACATAAATTCGGAGCACGTTTAAATTACAAAACCATCCATTGTTAAACATAAAGATTCGGAATAAGTAACAAAAATTCTGAGCCCGTTTCAATCACAAAATCACCGTTGTTAAACATAAAGATCCGGGATAATTAAAAAACTACTGCTACTGACTAACGGGAGGCTGGAATTTTTTCATAAACTCTTCAAATTGTTTTTGCCTCTTTTCTTCATTTTCTTTCATTTCTTTTTCCATCTGTTGCACTTTTTGCTCCAACTCCTGTCTCGCATCCCTTTCATTTGCAAGTTCCTTTTCCATTTCAACTCGGACTTTTTCGACCTAAATTGTTAAAACGGGTCAATAATCTAAGTTATTGTTTTCTACTAATAATTGTTAAAAACTATATAATTTATAGAATTGTGATACTTTGTAAGAAGTAAACAATACCTCCTCTTGTGACCTTATAGCATCAACATATAATTTAGATTCGGTAGATGTAGACAATTTCCCAGTTATCACAAAATTAGGATCTGAAGATCCTACCCCGAACATCCGGGCCTTTTTATCTCCTGCCACTCTCGCCCACACATCAAGATCATCCGGATGTTGGTTGAGATCCGACCCATGCAACTTGATCATATCACTTCGGTATCGTAACTACAATTATGGAAACAAATTGTTAGTTGTTGTACTAAAACTTACTACACTAATGTTCTAATTATTCAAAAATGATAAAGATAACTTACATAGATTTCTCTTGATTTTTCAGAAATAAACTCAAATCCCACAAGACTATTAATGTCCAGCTCTCCGGCCCAATACTTCTTTTTGCTTTCCTTTTTGAGATGGGTATCAAAATAAACTTCAATCCACTTTACTTTTCGGCCGTATTTTCTTTCCTAAAAAGCATTTTCGTAATACATTTGAGTACAAACAATTATATTTTTCGACGCAACTTCTTTACTAATTTATATAAATATGATTAGCTTACCAAAAGAATGCGATGCTCATCAAACCCTATGGATCCACCGGTATGTCGGGATATACCTTCACCACTACCCTTGCTATTGCGGTTTGTTCTCCCGCTCTCTGACTTTTTTAGCCATTTGTCGGTGTTCCAACCCTGAAACGAAATATATATATGTATATATGTGTGTAAGGCTAGACTATGTGCCAAGTACAATATAAACCACACATATATAGAGCAATAGAATATATAAAAAAAGTAGTAATAAGAATGTAACTCCCATACCTTACACAATTGCTTCCATACTACCTTAGAGACCGAAGCTGGTGGATATTTATAAATTATGTCGAATCTGTGCTTGTCTCCTATAACATGTCCAGCGTCTCTGGCTTTCTCTTTAGATTTTTCTCTCAAGTCCCTCATGGTGTCTCTATACCGATTCTCAACAACGTTACGAAATGCGTCATATATGTTTTTTTCACTCTCCAGGTCCCAACAGTATTTGGTCTGTTCAAAAATAAAGTAAAGCGCTTAATTAGTATATTTTTTATGACAAGATCCGTTTACTAAACGAGTCATGTCCACAGAAAAATAACTGATATAACCTTGTATTTTTATAAAAGAAAAATATGTTTGATGCCAAGATCCGTTTACTGACTGGATAACTAATATAACCTTGTATTTTTATAAAAAAAAATATGTTTGCTTAATAAAAATGTACATCATCTGATGTATGTGAACCGGGAACCGACCCGAAAAGCGCGTAAGTATAAAGCTAATTAAATGGGCAAAACCGTGAACCCGACAAGTTTGACCCGAACACGACACATTTAATTAAACGCGTTCGACCTGAATCTGACTCGAACCCATGTAGCCTAAACCCAACCAAACCCACGAATTTCATGTTAGGATCGTGTCGTTTTGAAAAATCATTCCCCTAGTCATAATATATATATATTTTTACTGTCACTAGTGTATAAGTCAATTATATTTTATTTATCTTTCTAATTCTGATATTTGAAAAATTAAATAATAGCGCTAAATAAAATTTACATAAATATATATGGTTGATTCCTGATAGGGGCGGATCTACATAGTGAGTTCCGGGTTCACCCGAACCCACTGTGTTTCTGATTTTTAACAGAACGCCTATATAAAAAAACTTGAGTGAACCCATAAATAATATATCGGATGAACCCACTGATAAAGATGAACTACTGTTGTGGTGGTCAAGGCCTTGGTTTTTAACCTATTGATCCCGAGTTCGAGGTGATTCGTTGGTATTTTTTTATTTAAATTATTTAGGGTTTCTTTTGCTGCCCCAAAATGAAAAAAGAAAAACAGTTGCAGCCCACAAACAACATCAGAATAACAGAGGCAACATTCAAAAACTCACGACCAGCCACAATGTTTTGATTTCGGTTTCGATTTCATGTTCGTGTGTTTTTAGGATGAAGCTCGGATCCTTGTTTTGATTTTCGGTTTGTTTGTTTTCTTTTACAACTCTGATCCAGGGTTATATTGATTTTTATTTCAGTTTATAAACTTATCGATCACCAGTTACATATACGTCGTGCAAAACGAATTCAATGACCGCCCTATAAATTAATATATTTTTTATTTATCTTTCTAGTATAGTTATTCTCTAATATAGTTATTCTCTAATATATTTTTAATGAAATAAATCTTACCCCAAAACGAACAAACATACTAGCCAATACATCCTTCGGGAGCATTCGGAACGTTGACCAAGGTCCATCAAGATGCTCCAATAGTATATCAGTGATTGAGCTATGAACTTCATAACTAGCAAACCTACAATATTGAAATTATCAAATAATTTATTAGTATACTTAGAACATGAATAAACAACACAAATGAAAATTTTAAAAGTAAAAACATACGTCTCCCCAATACGTTCAATATATTTCTTCCCAGAGTTGTTAGGAGGCATGTCTCTATTGCCCGAGTTGTTCCAAGATGGGCGCACCGCGTCACCCTCACCACCGTCATTCTCACCACTATTATCCTCAGTGTCGTTGTATTCACCATCACCGTTGTCGCTCTCGTCAAATCCCCTGGAAGCGTATCTCCCCAATATTGAAAGTATTAAATAATTTAACAACATATTTGTAACATGAATAACAAAACAAATGAAAATTTTAAAATTAAAAACATACATGTCCCCAATACGTTTAGTATATTTCTTCCCAGAGGTGTTACGAGGCATGTCTCTATTGCATGAGTCGTTCCAAGATGGGCGCATTGCGTCACCCTCGCCACCGCCATTCTCACCACTATTATCCTCAATGTCATTGTATGCACCATCATTGTCGTCGCTCTCATCTAAACCCCCGGAAGCGTATCTCCCTGAGGCAGCAACATCACTACTAATAGGACTTCCATCCAATCCACCACCATGATGGACGACGTGTCTCCCTGAAGTATGTTTGGAAGCAGCAACACTACTAATAGGGCTCTCATGGGATGCCTCACGACTATTCTCAGCTTGTTTTTGTTTCCCTAAAGTTATAATTTGACGGTTACGTCCTCCACGAAGTCTCCCTGACATATATTTTGGTGGACCATTGACACGACCACTACCAGCATCATTTTCATGTGATCCCCTTCCACGATGATTACCACCTTTCCTGGGTAAAGGGACATGTCCGCGAGTAGCACGACGCGTATCACGCACATCAGACATAATGTATACACCCTGCATTTATTAGAACAAGAAAGCACATCAAACATAATGTATACACCCTGTTTCAGTTCAGATTCAGTAATCCCTTTTTAACCGACCAGACCCGCCCATTTTGCCACGTCTAGTCGTCTACAAGTGACGTTAAATCGCTGATCATATCACCAGCTAAATTAAACAGACCCACCCATTTTAACCGACCAGACCCGCCCATTTTGCCACGTTGGCCGCTGAATTATAAATGTGATTTTTCATAAAGCCGTTGAATTAAACAACTTACTTAAAAGTCACTGATCTATATCACCATCTTCACCTAAAGTCGCTAAAGTCGCTGTTTGATATAACCTTCTTAAAAAATCGCTGATTAAATAGCTGATTCATAATACCATATTCATAGAAAGTCGTTGGAAGGAAAGGTAGTTTGGTGATGAACCTCTGTGCATACCGTTTCCAGATTTATTTGTTTTGGAACACGTAATAAACGTTTCGGTGGCCGGATAGATTACAGTTATTGACAGGGTCAAAGGCATTACATACCAGTAAAGTAGAAGTACCAGTTATATGAAACAACAAACTTATGAATGTATACACATCAAACAACGACTTTCTTTGAAAGTTTTTATATCAAACAGCGACCTTATGAATGTCTTTGTTCAAAACAACAATCTTTAGGGACACAAAGAATGTTGGCAAAGGATCTAACTGTCTATAACTAACTTCACATGTTGTACAACATGCATAGATAATTGTACTCTGTCTAAAAAAAAGTTCCTTGCTTCCTATCACAATAAACAATCAGCTCTGTCATCCTTGATACCCCACTAGTTTTCAACAATCGCCAACAACATTCTTATAGATGTGTGATTAAAACCCTAGTTCATAACTTTCTATCAAAATAAACAATAAATGTTCCAAATAAGACATACCTTGTGCTTAATAACAAGAATCCGGCGAATAGAAGGAGCGGATGGTCAAAATACAAGGAAATCCGGACGTTTTTGTGACCCAGAAGAAGCAGGAGAAGTTGAAGAAGTTGGACGTATGCTGGGAGGCAGAAGGGTTTGGGCGGGATGTTTGTGATAATGTGGAATTGGAATAGTCGTTTGTGATAACAAGGAATTGGTTTTTTAATTCTTAATTATTCTATATAACAAATACCGTAGATTGTTATCTACAGTACCTTTTTTTTAAACTTAATATTAAAATTATCATTTCTTTGCTTTTCATTTGCCAATAGTGTTGTGAGTTTAGCAAACTATATATTATATCAAATAGTTTTTATATCTTATAAAATGATCACAATAGTTATGAAAATAAGTGGTATTTATCATTTTTAAAATTACGATCCATCGTTATAATCAGTTGTGTCGGTATATATAAATTCAAGTTTCTACATTTTTTGTCGGGTCACGTTATTAGTTTTCGTTTGTTTGTTTTACTATATTTTACGTCACGTGACAGTATAAATTCACATATTTGCTTACAACTTGGTGCGGTTTTACGATCTACGCACCCACAAACACATGGGTTAACCAAACAAATCCCCGCCGTGTAGCGTGGGGTGTTAATTTTGGCTAGTTTTTAATATTTCACGTTGCATTATACTATAGGGTCTGGTATAAGTTTACCATTTTAATTTTGTCCATTCTATTGTAATAGTTATAATAATATATTATAACTTGACAGTTGGCAAAAATACTTGAGTCCGACGGGTATACCCGAAACCCGACACAAATGGAACGGGTATACCCGATATCCGATGGGTATTGGGCCGGGTATGAGATTAGTTTAAAATTTTCCGTGGGTATGGATCGGGTATGGGATCAGATGATACACCGAGTAGCCTTAATGGTCAAATGACGTTCACTAGATCAATTGGCCCCTCCCAATGTCGTCCCATATAAGGTTTGTCTGTTTGTGAACGAAACCTAACCTACGCCTTGCAGGGGAAATTAACCAACCAGATTTAACTTTTCGCATTTAGGGGTAGGGGTGTTCCACTTTCCATCACTCACCACACCTAATCATCAAACGCCATGTCATCGAACTTGGTTCCATTACTAGTGATGGATTTTAGTGGGGTGCCCATCACTCATCACACACTCATCTCCATCGAACATGGTATGCGGCACCTTCAACTCTTCACGCGTCATGGTGGACACTCGTTATAATGTTCACGCGTTTTTTTCGATGGTGGCGGCCGTGTATCACGTTTCTCCACGCGTGAATTGTGCTTTTTCACATTGCGCCCTGGGTGGCCTTAATATGTAAAATTCGAAACTATAAAAAAATGTATATTAGATTTGGTTGAGGAGGTTGTGTGACGGATTAACAAGTGGTTTTACTTGATGTTAGTGTTATGTTAGTGCTCAACTCTCCAAAATACAATAATAATAGTAGACTTAGCTAGTATTCTTGTGATTAGTTTAGTAGACGTTTTCTTTTACGGTTCATATTTTGGATTTGGTTCATCTCTGTAACTAGTATTTGTACGACACCGCCACCCGGTATATCAAATAAAAGAGAAATACTAAAAAATAAAGTCGTGATATGCCCAAAAGGATATTACACTTGTTTTACATCATTCGAAAACTATAAAGACGAATATAGATAAGGGTTCAAACAGTACAGGTAACGGTACCGATTGTTGTCATAGTCGCCAATTCTAACAACCAATACGACATCAATTCCCCGGCTTTGCTGAGCCCAAAACGCTGCCCCCATCGCCATTGGTAGTTGGTACAAATAGCTGAGCAAACTTTACAACCTATAAAGCAATGTTCAACCTTCTAACCTAATGTTACAACTAAGCAAAGCAGAAAACACAAAACCAGCTCAAGGTACAATAGCAACATACATAAGCATTAAGATTTTCCGGTCGGTCGTTATTTGGGTCGGGTTGGGGGTGCGGCGACAATACTTTAATAAAAAATTACAAGTCATACATGCCCTAATAGACTGTGTTGGAGGATTATATCATGTTGTATTGAGTGAAATATATCGTAACGAACAACAAGTCTTACATATGCCCTAACAGGCTGTGTTAAGCCTTGATATATATCTTAATGGCTCGTGAAGGCCTTTATGTTGAAGGGTTACAACACATTGTATTGAGTGCTATTATATGGTAACGAATAAGTACAAATCATACATGCCCTAATAGACCGTATTAACGCGTGTATCATGGATTGACAAATTGTTAAAAAACGTATTTTGTAGGAATTGTGTCGATATTTTCCTACACATTTCCTACGGATATTAATTAAAAACCATTCCGTCAGAAATTTGTAGGCAACTATGACAAATTTCCTAGTGATATTAATAAATTTGTTTTAAAACTAACACATATAATACAAAAAATATATTACAAAAAAAATTATCAATTTCGTGAGTAATTTGTCGGTAATTTCTGACACACTTCCTACGGATAGGAAAATTGTACGTATATCGTAGGAATTGTGTCGGTGCGTTGCTACACATTTTCTACGGATATTAATTAAAAACTATGCATATTAATAAATTTATTTTAAAAATAACATATATTCTTTTATAAATAATAAAACTTTATATTTTAATATCAGTAATTTCATTTCCTACGCATTTCCTACCGATGATTAAAATGAAAACGGATTCCGTAGGAATCCCGTCGGGAATTGCCGACACTTTTCCTACGCATAACGATTCCTATGAATTTCCGACTAATGGTTAAAATGCAAACGGATTTCGTCAGTGATCTGTCGGAAATTTCCTACATTTTTCCTACGCAAACCAATTTGTCGTTTTTTGTCACTTTTTTTGTCACAAAACTAAGACCCTTTCTAATACGTCGGAATTTCGTAGGAAATGTGTCGCCATTTTCATTCGTAGGAAATTCGTAGGAAATTTTGGTAGGAATAATAGCATTTTTCTAGTAGTGCACAGATCTTTCCAGAGTAATTTTGTTACCAAGTTTGTCAGTTATTTTAACTTCTTGGCCACTTTTGTTGGTTGGTATGATTTCAGAAGAAACAACTTGTATTGCAGCAGTGTTTACAAGATTATCATATTTTCTATGTCCTATACCAAACTTGACATTGCTTTTAAGCTGTTTCTCAAGCATAACCTCATACCCTTTACAAGATTCTACCCATCTTTCAAAGGTGATCTGGGTAGACTCCAACTCCTTTTTGCAAACTTGGTATTTTTCTACCATAGTTTGGAGTTGAGTTTTGGTTATGCTTTGCTCTTCTTTTAGACTGCTGATCTCTTTATCTTTTTCAGCCAATTTGTTTCTAAGTTCTTTTAATGACTTTTCAAATTTGACTTCATCAGATAAGATTTTATTCCTAAGGTTTTCATTTACCTCTTTGATGTTAGCAAATGCAATAATACATTTGTCTGAACACAGTTTTTCAAGAACTTGAGGTGATACTTTAGCAGCAGCCATCATGGCACAGTCACATTGATGATCACCTTCTTCATCAGCTCTCTTCTTTTCTTCTTCCTTTTTGTCTTCTTTAGACCAGGGGTCAGATAGTGGTTCAAGCAGGGTTTCTGAATTTTCTTCCAGCAGTAGTTCACCAGCAATTGCAGTAACCACTGCTTTAGCAACTTCATCCACTGTTTCAGCACATAGCTGTTCACCTTCAGTTTCTATCCCTTCTGGTATTGACTCTAATGACATCAAACAAAATTCATCATCAAAAGTATCATTAGAGGCATAGATAGCAAAATTTTCATCACCAATTTCCTCAGGCATGCTTTGTGTGAAAAAGCTTTGCTGATCTGGTTGAACCACTGTTGGAGCAACTTGTTGAGGTGCAACTGGTTGCACCTGTGCCTGAGGAACAGGGGCCTGAACATACTGATTTTGTGGAACAGTGGTTTGAACATAATGCACAGGCACAGGGGTTGCAGCATAATGAGCAGTGTTAACATGTGCTGCAGGGGCATATTGAGTATAGTGCACAGTGTTTTGTTGTTGTGGTCTAGGGTTTGAGCCAGGGTGAGTGATTATGGGACCAGTGGTTTGACTCCTACATTCCCTAGCAAAATGACCTAGCCTATTACACTTGTAACACTTGATTTTTGACTTATCCAACCCCAACCTTAAATTCCCATGAAGCCCTGGGAATTTTCTCCCTGTTCTTTTGTAGAATTTGCTTGTTCTAACACTAAGCAAAGCCAATTGATGGAAAATGTCCATCTCTTCTAAGTCAGTGGGATCAAAATGTTGCAAATCATTTAGTTCAAAGCATAAGTTATCTGACATCTGGTTTTCAGTATTTGCAGTGAAAGCATAATTTGCAGAGTGTAAAATTACCACCAGCAGTTATGTCAATAAAATGATCATAACTCTGATCCTTACTGCTGCTACCAGATTCTTCCTGACCAAATAGAGCTGTACTACCAAATGAATAGTCATCAACAACTTTTCCAGACTCTTGCAACTTCCTTTTCTGGTTTAACTCCCTTTCATAGGTCAGGAGTCTACCATGGAGTTGGGTTAGGGTCAGATCTTTGAACTCAGCTGAATTCCTGGTGACAAAGGCAATTGTGTCCCATTTTTCGGCCAATGATCTAAGGAACCTGCTATTTTGAGTTGCATTTGGAAATGTAACTTTAACAAGCCTTAGTTCACTGATGAGACAACTGAAACGTTCAAATTGTTGGGTTAGTGACTCCCCTTTGATGTGAAAAAATGTTTCATACTGCTAATTCAGAATTTCCCTGTTGTTTTCAATAACCTCTTCCGTTCCCCCAAATTGTTCCTTCAATGCATCCCACAATTCTTTGGCACTGTTACAATGTAACAGCCCAGCATAGATTTCGTTGGGTAGTGCAGAGGCTATGATGCTAAATGCTTTGGCATCAAGTTCGAACTTCTGAAAATCAGATTCAGTGTAATTTTCATTTGGTTTAGGAACGAACTTTTTGGTTTCCTCAGCACTTGGCACCATAGGAACATGAGGACCGAAAACAACAGACCTCCAACATCCAGTATTCTGTTGAGCAAGGATGTGACACATCCTTCTCTCCCAGATGTTGTATTCATTTCTTTTAAGCATAGGAGGTTTAAAAAGCGAGCCAATGTTATTTTTATCATCTTGAGACTGTGATGACATCCTGGTTGTTTTACAAGCACTGATTAATCAACTTTATCGGTGATTAAACCTTGCTCTGTTTTTCAACAAGACGAACAAACTATCAGTATCAACTATTTCGAGCTGAACTATTTACGTCAAAATGATTGTTAAATCAAATTTGACTGTCCAAGCTCTGATACCAATTGTTAGGATCTGAGTTTGGATTGATTGTGATTTGTGTTTGAATTAAGATGGAATTATGAATGAGTTGTGGAGCGGAAATTAAATGGAAGTAAACTTTTCACAATCAAACAGAAGAAATGCTTTCAATCATACATTTTCAACACAGAATCAAATGATTAAGTTTATTTCAAACTTTGATTACAATGCATGTATGATTCGCAAACTCCCCCTCAGCCCGAGCTCAGTATTTGTTCATGCAGGAAGAAGATGGTGAATGAGCTAAACAGAACAGTACAGAGTACTGTTCTATTTATAGGCACTAGCAAACTACTGAGCATCTAAGCTGACGTCACCATGAAAGTGACATCTAACCTCCTAACAAACTCTTAACAACTGACCTATACAAACACTTCTATGCTAACTACTGATGTTACAATTCAATACATAAAGTAAACATAAACTGCTGTTGCATCCTTCCACTGCTGTGAACCCAGCGGTACTTGTCATGATCAGCAGTGCTTGAAACAAGGCAGTAGATTGAGCAGCATAGCTTTAGTTCTTCAACAGACTTTGACTTGATTAGCAGTTGTAGGTCAGCAGTTTGCATGATCAGCAGATAGGAGGTCAACAGATGTTGAAACCACTTTCAAGGGGAGAGATTTGCAACCAAACATTTGCTTATTCTGGATCCAGTGCTCTGATCCAGTTTTGGCTTTCATTATCTGTTCCTTTGGCAGGGTTCAATCCCAACAATACTTCATCAGTAGAACCCTCAAAGGTCCCGAGGAATGCTATATGCCCCTAGAGAAGCTGGCTCTAGCTCTCGTATTTGCATCCTGAAGGCTCAGACGGTACTTGCAAGGGCATAAAATCACCTTAATGACAAACCAACCCCTCCAAAAGGTGCTAAGGAGGCCGCAATTGTCGGGGCGGTTGGCTAAATGGGCCGTAGAGCTGGGGGAACACTCCTTGGAGTTCAAACCCAGAACAACCTTGAAAGGACAAATACTGGTCGATTTCTTAGCAGAAGTTCCTGAGGATGAAGAGAAAGAACTTCTAAAATGGGAGGCCTTGGAAAGGGAAGAAAAAGGGAAGGAAGAAGAGGCTGTGTGGAAGCTACTCACAGACGGGGCCTCTAGTGAAGAAGGGAGTGGAGTGGGCATCACGTTAACAAGCCCTGAAGGAGTTGAGCTAACCTACCCCATCAGGTTAGATTTTGAAAACACCAACAACACTGCGGAATATGAAGCCCTCTTGGCAGGAATGAGGCTGGCCAAGAAAATGAAAGCGAAGCATGTAGAAGTCAGTACCGACTCGCAGTTAGTGGTCAAACAATACCAGGGGGAGTATGAGGCAAAAGACAACACCATGGCTCAGTATGTAGCGAAAGTAAAAGAGACAGCCGAAGCTTTCAAGACCTTCAAGTTAGAACACATCCCCCACGGGAGAGACAGAAAAACTGATGCCCTCAGCAAACTGGCCTCTGTGGCATTTTACCATCTAGCCAGAGAAGTCAAAGTGGAGGTGCTGACCTCCCCCTCTCTCAGTACAGAAGAGGTGGCTGCAGTCGAAGACGCACAAGAAACATGGATGACACCGATTACAAAATTCCTCAGAGATGGGACGTTACCCGAAGGAGACTGGGCAGCCAGGAAAGTAAGAGTCAAAGCCTTACAATATGAGCTTGTTGATGGAGAACTTTACCGAAGATCATACCTAGGCCCATCCTTGAAGTGCATCGACATGGAAGAAGCTAAGTATGTGATCAGGGAAATACATGAGGGGATCTGTGGAATGCATTCGGGGCCAAGGACGGTAGTAGCAAAGGCAATGAATGCGGGATTCTATTGGCCTCGAATGTATGAGACAGCCTCTGAGGAGATCAAGAGATGTGACAATTGCCAGGTCCACGCACCAATGACTCGTCGCCACAAGCACCCCATGATATCCGTCTCAACGTCTTGGCCCTTCCAAAAGTGGCACATAGACATAATCGGGCCATTCCCAGAAGGTCCAGGACGGGTCAAATATGTGGTTGTTGCCATCGATTATTTAACAAGTGGATAGAAGCAAGACCCTTGGCGAAAATAACCGGGGAACAAATGAGACGGTTTGTGTTAGACAACATTATCTGCGGATATGGGGTCACAAAGGAAATTGTGAGTGACAATGGCGTACAATTTGCTGGAAAACCCTTCAAACTATGGTGCGAGCAAATGCACATACAACAAGTGTTCACCTCCGTCACCCATGCCCAGAGCAACGGGTTAGTAGAGAGAGCAAATCAAAGCGTTATCAGAGGGATGAAAGGGAGATTCGGAAGAAAGCAAAAAGGATGGCTGGAGGAACTGCCATTTGTGCTCTAGGCATATAGGACCACTCCTAAAGACTGCAACGGGGAGACTCCTTTCAGCTTAACTTACGGGACGGAGGCTATTATCCCGGCTGAAATAGGATCCCCAACTGCCCGAATGAAGCTCAGGGAAGCCGAAAACGAGCAGGACCTTCGGATGAACCTGAATCTGCTCGAAGAAAGAAGGGAAGTGGCAGCGGTCAAGGAGGCTAAGTACAAGAAGCAGCTCGAAAGCTATTACAATGCAAGAATGAAAAAGCTTAACCTCGTCCCAGGGGATTTGGTCCTAAGATCAAACGAAGCCAGCCTACAAGAAAACACCGGCAAGCTAGGGCACAATTGGGAAGGGCCTTATCGGGTTACATGGGCAAACGACAAAGGAAGCTGCAAGCTGGAAATGCTCCAAGGCAAGGAGGTCCCCAGGACATGGAACCTCATGCAACTAAGAAAGTATCACATATGAGGGGTTCACCCCCAGGAAAAACGGCAAGGGAGCCACTTTTGTAATAATTAACTATTAATCTGGGGCGTACCCCAAGAAAGAATCTTTTGTAAGAATTTGTACTGGGAAGTTTAGTCCACAAGAAATGAATGACAAACGGACAAATAACTTGTCCTCTTTTGACAAAGATGACAGGTATTATATCTAGGCAAACGTACCTAGAAATATTATAAGCCTAACCAACAAACAAACACACGTGTACAAGGTATATCAAACATACCAAAAGCCCAGCCGTGGGGCAAAATAGGGTCTACCTAACCCAAAGGAAACGGACAAATAAGCCAAAAACATAATCTCACATTATAAGCTTGTCAAGCGATTGGCCTCGAATAGACAATCCTGGTTTGACGGACAAACCATAAGTACGACACACTTCTGTAAACAAACTACAAAAAGAAGTTTCTCATTATTTATTTACTTGCAAAATAAATACACAAAGGGAAGCCTTACTGACTTTGGCAAAAGCCACTAACATACAAGGCAACAAACACGACAAACTTAACAAAAAAGACCAAAGCACAGCTTCCTGCAAAACAGCCCAAAGATCCTCAGGGAAGCACCGACTTGATCCTCGGCAAAGGCCCCTGCAGCATGGAAAAACACAACAAGAAAACAAGCAAAAGACAAGATAGCAACATACGGTCATAAGTTATATGATTAAGTACCTAAGAGGACCCCTACACGAAGGTCCTCCTTCCATGCAACCAAAAGAGTTTTAAGTATCCTAGGGTAAGCAATTATCCAGATTACAACCATATCGAAAGGGGTTAATGTTTAGAAATTACTGGGGACCCTCCCCCGACAAAGACGGTGGAGACGAAGGACCAGCAGAGGAAAACGGGGCTTTCAATTCATCTATTGATATCATGGGATGCTCCAGGATCTTCTTGAGAATGGCCGGGGTCTTACTCCCAAGCTCCTCATCCAGCTTAGATAGTCTCTTCTTAGCTTTGGAGTTGTAAAGCGGAGTCTCTTTTCTGCCCAGACCCTAAGCAGAGTAAATATAGCCATCCTTCAGCCCAGCCTGGTAGCCAACATCCCGGTACGCCCTATACACCTCCTCCAAGCCACTTTTAAACTCCTCCGACTGAGAAACGGTAGTAAGGAAGGCTCCGAAACTTTCAGTGATCAACCAATGTTTCTCCTTAGCCAACCGCTGGTTATCATCAGAAGTTATCCCATAATCTGCATACATAGTATTCAGCTGCTCCTGAGAAATGGAGCCAACTTCCTTCAGATGCTTTAACTCAGCGATCAACTCTTCCTTCTCTTCCACCAGCACCGCCATCTCTCTTTCCTAGGCTCGTTCCTTCCGCTCCAACATTGCTCCAGCCCCCTGGGCAAGAAACATCATAGAAAATCCAAAAGACAGTTGGAAAATAAAAAAGGGGGGGAGGGGGGGAGAAAGGCTATGTACCTTCTCCTCTTGCAACTTTCTCTCAGCCTCGACCACTTGACATCTAAGTTTGGCAGCAACAGACTGGGAGGTCTTGAGTTCACCCTTGAGTTCTTCATTCGCCCTCCTCAAATCATCAATCCGCTGCAGCAGGCCAGCACCCCTGAAAAAACTCTGACAAAGAGACATGTTATACTGATCCTCGAAAAGATCATCCCTCAAGGCAGAATTCATGAATCTATGGGAGGGAGGAATAGCATGACTCAAAAAATCCCTAGCAGCCTCAGGGGTCCCTATCACCGAAGAATGAGTTATTTTCCACTTAGGGACATAGGTGAAAGGGATAGCATCAGCAAACAGGGGAGCCAAAGGGGACCAATGGGCAAAACCCTCAGGTTGAGTAGGTTTACTGGTCCCAGTAGCATGGTGAGGAGAGAGTTCAAAGGCTGAGGTAAAATGAGCCATGCTTACTTCCGGAGTTTTATCCTGAACACGGGAAGAGGAGGGACCAGTAGGGATCTCTATGGGATCATGAGAACTCCCCTACACAAAAAGAAAAAGGAAAAAAGGAACATCAAAAATCTCCCTAGAACGAAACAAATATAAGCCAAATAGGTAAGAGGAAAAAGGAGCTCACCAACAAAGGTGCACTCAAAAGACTTGAAGACCTCAGGTGTTTGGACAAAGAGTCCTTAACCCCAGCAGGGGGAAGTTCGGAAGCAGCCTTCGATGGAGGAGGGGGCTTCTGTCCACTAGCACTCCGGAGCCTTTGCCGGATATCACGAGGAGCAGGGGTTGGCCTATGACTTGCAGCTTTCCTCTTACGAACTAAGCGGACCTCCAGAGCTTCATCATCACTTTGATCAGAATGTTTAACAGGGGCGGGATCAGGGGAAATCTCCTCCCCATCAGAGGAGGTCTCCTCATCCCCTTCCATAGCAACGGAGCCCCCAGCCTGGGCAGACCCCCCCGGTGACCTACATCCCTACACTCCGGTTCAAACCCGGATCAACCTCATCACCAACTATAAACTTGACATCCTTAGAATCCCCTTGAAGCAATCTCCATAATGTCAACTCTGCACAAGAAAAACGCTAAAGATGACTGCACAAATACCAAGACACAAAAGCAAATGACAGCAAATCCAGGGCAAAAAGATACCTTTTTTGCCGAAAAAAGCCTTGGGACGAACTGGATAGGAAGGGCTCAATCCCCCCATGGCCAAGATTCCCTCAGAAAAAGTAAAAGCCCTCGTTGGGTTTTCATACATGCGTTTCCACTGAACGGTCTCGTTAGCAGACAGGGTGGGAACAGCATCTTCAATAACGGCCTCAACATCTCTTGGCAATGGGGACTCTGGTATCATGGCAGCGGAAATAAAAATGAACCTACTCTTCCAATCCTTCGGGTAAGTGGAAGTTGGCATAAAGGTATAACAGGGTTTCGACACGCTGTTCTGTCGCTTATTAAAAGTAAACCAATCTCCATCAGAGATCAGTTTATAGAACATACAGAACAAGGGGACAGACGGCTCACCAGAAATGGCGGCACAAGACAACTCAAAGTGCACCACTCTCATAAGCCCTAGGGGATGCAACTGAGAGAAGTGAACCCCGAAGTGGTGAAGCAAAGCAACTTTGAAAGGTGAAAGAGGATACCGGACTCCACAAGAAGAGAATGCCAATGTATAAAGGGGAATTCTGTCCGGTGTGCACTCATCGACTCGTTTGGGCCCGACAAGGTGGTAGAAAACCGCTCGGGAATGTTATAGGTCTCGACAAAAGACTTTAAGTCCTTTGCTGTCAAGACCGATTTGATTGCAAAGAGACCGGAACGACTCATATTCAAAGAAGGGACGGTGATTGGAGTAATATGACGGAAGGGGAGATAGAACCAGAAGGGATAAAGTGGAAATCTAAAAGGCAATGGGGTATTTAAAGAGGGCAACTGACACACAGGAAACCGTCATGTCATTCGTCCCTTCAAAATTTAAAAAGATGCACGTGTATCTAGGGGATTAACTCCCGCAGTTAGTATTCGGCGAAATGATGGATTTTTGTGAAAAGAGAGAATGATTAATAACCGATCAGAAACGGGCCCACATTCGAAGCCTAAAAAAGTTAACCTCCCTTTTGAACAGTTATGATTCAGCCCCGGATCATGAGCCTTGGGTCTCAGAACCAAGGACTAAAGATGACTTGACGACGGGCCAATGGGAAATCCCATTTCACCCGCTTTGGGCTACCTTCATGTGGGCCCAACAAGGCATAAGCCCAAACAACAGTTTGCCTTGCCCATTAAGGCTCTCTTCATTAGAAATGGGCGGGAAACTAAAATCAGAGATTGCAGGCTACAATTAATGGCTGATAAGAAGAGTATCTTGGCTGGCATCGTACTTCTCCAGTCGGAGCATTAAATGAAGCTGATAATCTAACCGTTAGGGGTCAGACACGTGTCTGAGCCCCTCGAAGACTTCTTAAATCCGTCGGATCACCTTAACAAAATATCTCACATGGGAGATAAGGATTCGTGGTTATATAAGAAACCGAGGAAGACGATCAGAGGGCAGATTAACGGTATCACATTAAAAGCTCTCTCATTTACTTCTCCCTCATTTATTCCGACCAATATTCTTACACATCAAACACACACATACATTTATTGGATTCACACCTTAGAGGAAACATTCCGGTGATCACACTTATCGAAATAGGCTCCTCTCACTTTCCGGCAAGTTTACTTACTCTCACGTCGGAGCTTGGTCACGGATCCCCCTCCCGGGGTCCTCCGTGACGAGGCTAACGGTTTATTTTTTTGTAGCAACACGGATCGGGATATCTGGACGTCAGCGAAGATCCATTGAATGTTAGCAGGTATTTAGGTATTCGACAGATATAGCTATTTGTGCAAGTATTTTACGATTAAGAAGCAATAGTAAAAAATGGTAATATAGGGAAGAGAAATATGATGTTGACTGCTAGTAGCGGGTAGATTAGTTGAAGGCGATGTTGCGTGCAAAAAAAAAAAAAAAAAATTTGGATCCAAACTTCAAGCTACCTTTTTCCTTTTAATATTGATAAATATTTTTTATATAACTTTAATTTATGATTATTTAAAAATATTTAAATTATCTATCTGAATTGCATGGATCATTAAAATTATGTTTAAAAGAACATGAGTTCGTTTTTCAATATTTTATAATTTATAATAATGAAGTGAATAAACTATACAAAACATGTTTTGGAATCACCATGTCGCCTAATCCCAATTAAACACTCGGTTCTAGGTGTCCATGTATTGGGCTGTAAACGAGTTAAGTTGAGTCGAGCTCGAGCTCGATCCGGCTCAAGCTCGAATTTCAAATCGAGCTGAGATTTGAGGCTCGAGCTCGACTCGATTAAAAATCGAGCTAGCTCGGCTCGGCTCAATCTAGCTCGAACTAACAAAGAATCGCAAAATTTACTACTTAAAAAGCTCTAAACATGAATATTTTCATAGATTAAGGGTCATAATTGCAATTATATTTAACCAAATGGCTAAATATGTAAGTATAAATAGTTAACTCACTTTTTACATTTTTTGTAACTTTTTTATAGGGGAGATACTCCCTTTTGATATGGGGTAATGGAATGGACGAATGAATGGAATGGACGAGGTAATGGAATGGACGAGGGAATGCAATGGATCATTACCATTCCATGTCTTGTTTGGTTACCATGTGTGAATGGAATGAGTTATTATTGTGTATTGTTTGGTAGGCAAGAAAAACGACGTAATAAAATCAGCGGTGAGTGGTGGTGGTGGTGGTCGGTGGTAGTGATTGTGGGTGGTTATAAGTGGCGGTGGTGGGTGTCGGCGGCGGCGATGGGTGGTGGTGGTTGCGGCGAGTGGTTGTTGTGGCGGCGAGTGGTGGTGCGGCGGTGACGGCGAGTGGTGGTGGTGGCAAGGTGGTCGTTGGTGGTGGGTGGCAACAGAGGTGGCGGTTGGTGGCGGCGGCTGGTGGTGGCGGTGGGGGTGGCGGTGGCGGTGGTGGTGGTGGTGGTGGTGGTGGCGTCGACGATGGTGGTGGGTGGCGGCAGCGAGTGTCGTTAGCGGTTGGTCGCAGCTATGGGTGATAACGGTGGCGAGTGGGTGGCGGCGGCGGCGGCTGTCGGGGTGAGGTGGTGGCGGGTGGCGGCGATGGCGTCGGTGGTGGGTGGTGGTGGTGGGTTGTGGCGAAGGTGGTGGGTTGTGGTGTTGTTGATGAATGGTGCAAGAGGGAATGGAATGGAAAAAATATGGGTGTGGAAGGAATGATTTTGAGGGAATGGAATGCATTTTGGAATGGGTGATTCCATTCCATTGACCAACCAAACACCATTTCCTTTATTCCCTCGTAATCATCCATTCCATTCCACCACTCATTCCTGCATACCAAACAATACCTTAGTTTTTGTCTTCTGAGCGATGTGAGACAAAAAAATGAAGGATGTAAACCTTATCGAGCTGGCTCACGAGCTCGCGAGCCGAGCCAGGCCAAACTCGAGCTCGCCTCGTTTACAAACCGAGCCGAGTCGAGCAGGCTCGTTGACAACCGAGCCAATTTCGAGCCGAGCACTTTTCGAACTTTTTTCGAGCGAGTTTCGAGCGAGCTGCGAGCCATGAGTTTTATGAACACCCTTATCCATGGAGGAGGCTTTGGGTAGTTTGGGGATTAATAAAGAAGATGATGAGTGGAGCTGGAAAAACGAGTAAGGAGTCGAGTTCTCGGAGAAGGTCGTGCACCCGTGGGCCCCCTCAAAAGAAACTTCTTGGCATGGAGAGCGTTATCGTGTAAAGTTGCGTCCAAAGTGCGTCTTGCGGCTAGGGGTACGTCGCTTCTAGATCTGACTTGTGTCTCATGTGGTATTGAGGAGGAAACCCCGGATCACATCTTTGCCACATGTTTGTTCGCGAGGTGTATTTGGTGAAACATTTTTGTTTGGGTTTGGGTGACCATGCCACCTAATCTAAATTCCATCAACAAGGCCAGGAGCAAAGAAATGAAAAAAATGGTGTACACGATTGTTCTAGCAACAATATGGCAAATATGGCTTGCCAGGAACAACAAAGCCTTTGAAGGTAGATCCATCCCGAGCCTTAAAACATTGGAGTTCATATAGAAGATTCTTTCCTTTAGGTGTGTAATCGAGCAAAGATCTCAGCCACAACATGGGAGAAATGGCTTAACTTTGATGTAACTAACTTACTATGTGTGTGTATATATATATATATATAGGAGAAGGATCCGTTAGGAACCACCCTTTATTGCAAGAACCGTGAGAACCAATGTGAACACAACCAAAAATACCTAAAAATATCAAAAAAAACACACAATTTTTTTAATATTTTTTATTTTTAAATCACTACTTTCGTTATTAAAAAATTAAAAAAAATTTTTGGCTACGTACTAAAAGTAGCGATTTAAACATAAAAATATATATATATTTTTTTGTGTTTTTTAGATTTTTTAAGTTTTTGGGGGGTTTAGTTTTTAGCATTTAGCTTGGGTGGGGGTTTAGGTTTTTCTTTTTTTTTTTTTGTGTGTGTGTGGGGGGGGGGGGGGAGGGGGTGGGAGGGAGGGTTAGGTTTTTTTTTTTTTTGGGGGGGGGGGGTAGGGGGGTTAGGATTTTTTTTGGTGGGGGGTGGGGGGGTAGTTTTTTTAGGTTTTTGGTGGTGTAGTGAGTTTATTTTGTTATGTTCACATTGGTTCTCGCGATTCTCACAATAAAAGTGGTTCTCGCAAGAACCCTACCGTGTATATATATATATATATACCGCTAGAATGAGAACCACCCCGAGTTGTAAGAACCGCGAGAACCACTCCATCCGGGTCGCCGTTTACCATGATTTTATTTTTTACAACTAGATATGTGTATTATAAACACATCCGTAAAAAAAAAATTTAAACGCCGCGCCCGAGGGGGTAGTTTTTTACACCACAAGTTTGGTGTTTTTATTTTTTTTCTTTTTTCTTTTTTTTTTACGCCAAACTTGTGGTGTAAAAAACTACCCCCTCGGGCGCGACGTTTAAATTTTTTTTTTTTTTTTTTACGGATGTGTTTATAATAGACACATCTAGTTGTAAAAAAAAATCGTGGTAAACGGCGACCCGGATGGTGTGGTTCTCGCGATTCTTACAACTCGGGGTGGTTCTCATTTTAGCGCAATTATATATATATATATATATAGGGGACCGCTAAAATGAGAACCACCTCGAGTTGTAAGAACCGTGAGAACTACACCGTACGGGGCGAGGTGGACCAATTTTTTTTCATAAACGTAGATGCGTGTATTATAAACACATTTGTAAAACAAATTCAAAAAAAAATGGTGTGTGTAGTTTTGAGCACCACAAGTTTGTGTTTACGGGTACCGTAAATCCTACCGGAAAATTTACGGTACCCGTAAACATACACTTGTGGTGCTCAAAAACTTTTTTTTTTTTGAATTTTTTTACAAAATTGTTTATAATACATGCACCTACGTTTGTGAAAAAAAAATTTGGTCCACCTCGCCCCGTACGGTGTAGTTCTCACGGTTCTTACAACTTGAGGTGGTTCTCATTTTAGCGGACCCCTATATATATATAATGTAAGTATCTATAGAAAACCTACTTTAATTTGGAAAACCCGGGAAACTCAAAGCTCCCGATGTTTTTTTTTCTTGAAAAAATTTACACATGTTATATACATGTTTTTAAGGGTTTTGGGCAAAAAAAATCAAAAAAGCGCCGAGTAGATATTTAAAAAAAACTAAACAAGTTTTGGTGTAACACATGTTACAAATATGTCAGATAAATGTAACATGTGTTACACCAAAACTTGTTTATTTTTTTTTTAAAAATATCTACTTGGCACTTTTTTGATTTTTTTTGCCCAAAACCCTTAAAAACATGTATATAACATGTGTAAATTTTTTCAAGAAAAAAAAAACATCGGGAGCTTTGAGTTTCCCGGGTTTTCTAAACTAAAGTGAGTTTTCTATACATCCTTCCCCTATATATATATATATATATATATATATATATATATATATATATATATATATATATATATATATATATATATATATATAAATGAAAACCACCTCCAGTTGTAAGAACTGCGCGAACCACTTTCTAGCCATTAGATCAAGATGATGGATGGATGAGATTTAAAATATTTAAAAATAATAAAAAGTAGTTTTTGTCTTATTATGTCTTTAATATTTAAATTGAAAAGGGTATTTAAGTAAAATTATTTTTTTTGTCTTTTTATATATATTATACTTAATTATCTTTTTGTCCTATTCATTAATTGTTTTTTATTACTTTTATTTTTTAAACATAATTTCTTTATTAAAAACATTTTTAAATTCAGATTTTTTTAAAAGATTTTTATACTTTTTACAATTTAAGTTTTACGTCAAAGTTTTTACGTTTTACGTTTTTTTGACGCGCCGTTTTTAACGCCGTTTTCAAGCGTCGTTGTTTACGCGCCGTTTTTTTACGCGCCGCTTTTTAACGCGCCGTTTTTTTAAGGCGTCGTTTTTCTCAATCGACGTTTTTTAACGCGCCGTTTTTTACACGTTTTTTACGCGCCGTTTTTTCGACGTTTTTTAACGCGCCGTTTTTTCACGCACCGTTTTTTTTAACGCGCCGTTTTTTACGCTCGGCTTATTCACGCGTCGTTTTTACACCCGGCTTTTTCACGCCTCGTTTTTTGACGCCCCGTTTTTTACGCTCGGCTTTTTCACGCGTCGTTTTTTCAATGCGACGTTTTTTTTACGTTAACGTTTTTTTACGTTTTACGCGCCGGTTTTTTACGTTTTACACGCCGTTTTTCTACGTTAACGTTTTTTACGTTTTTACGTTTTACGCGCCAGTTTTTCAATGACATTTACGTAAAACTTTTTACGTTTTACTAAAAAAATTTACGTTTTACGTTTTACCTAAAACTTTTTACGTTTCACGAAAAACTTTTTACGTTTTACGAAAAAAATTTACGTTTTACGTGAAACTTTTTACGTTTTACGTTTTACGTAAAACTTTTTACGTTTTACGTAAAACTTTTTACGTTTTACGTAAAACTTTTACGTTTTACGTAAAACTTACGAAAAAAATTACGTAACACTTTTTACGCTTCACGTTTTTTACGTTTTACGATAAAAAGTTTACGGTTTACGTTAAAAAGTTTACGGTTTAACTTTTTTTTTTCAAAAACGTTTTTACACAAAAACGAACGCACCCAGAAAATCGCACAATCGGGAGGTGTCTCAGATACTTTGTTATCATCATCGACGCCTCAAAAAATGAAAAGAACGAGAGGTATCTCGAAAAAAAAGAGGTTTGGCTCAGATTATCCGATAATAAAAAAGACTGCAAAAGTGGGGTTGCAGGTTCAAAAAACCTACCTTCCGTCGTCCTTGCCGCGCCATCGTCATCTAAAATTACGTTTTTTTTTTCATCATCGCCGCCCAAAAAATCGACCATATCAAAACCCACAGTTTTTTTCACTATCCAAAACATTCAACACATTCGAAATCCCTGATCAAACATTCAACACATTCACAAAATCACCAACATTCAACACATTTACAAATCACCAACAAAAAACCATCAAAACCCCTAACATTTCAAAAAAACCATCAGATTCAAAAACCCATCAGATTCAAAAAAACCATCAGATTCAAAAAACCATCAGATTCAAAAACCATCATTCAAGAACACATGTGAAAGAACACAGGCCAAAAGAAATCACCAGAAAATCAACTAAACCCAGAAAAAAAGAAGAACACAGGCCAAAAAAATACCAGACAAATCATCAACTCGTCGGGGAGGAGACCAGGGCCTCCTCCGCTCACGGCGACGCTGCCGCCGGCCCACCACCCAGCCGTCGAACTGCCACCAC